>NC_051164.1:58976633-59022000 GCF_013339745.2 Dermacentor silvarum
CCCCAGCACCATCTTTATTCAAAATGCCCAAACGCCCGGGCCCATCTGTATTTAATAGAGGCATGGAATCACCCGGGCCCATCTCTAATAGAGATGCAGAAATGCCCTGGCCCATTTCTACATATTAGAGGTGAAGGATCGCCCTGGCTTATCTCTAATGTAGATGCAGAAAAGCCCCGGCCCATTTCTATTCATTAGAGAAGAACCACCCGGACTCATGCTAGAGATGCGCAAAACGCCCGCTCTCATCTCGAATAGAGGTTACGAATCACCCAACACCATGTCTACTCAAGATGCGCTAACACCTGGGCCCATCTGTATTTAATAGACGTAGGGAATGGACCGGGCCTATCTCTATTAGAGATGCCAAAATGCCCAGGCCTATCTCAATTGAATAGAGGTAAGGAATCGATGCGGCCCATCTGTATTACAGATGCAGAAACGCAGGGCACGGGCGATTCCTCATGTCTTGTGTATATGCGGTTTAATCATGGTGAGCAAACTCCCCAATCAGTACATTGGGGAGTTTGCGGACTTCTTCAGCGCTTGCGCCATGTGTCACCATACACGTTGCCAAAAGCAACAGGTATCCACCCTCTTAGGATACCCGGGGGATAGCGAGAGGAAATAATGTGCACAAAGGCACAAAACTTCCTCTTATCCACCACATTCCGGTGGCCGAGCGTACAGCCGGGTCCCTGAAAAGCCCGGAGCGACCTGGGTTACTATTAATCATGTTATTAATTTATCCGCTTATTAGGGATTCCATTAATCGAATAATCCTATTAATTATCTGCCAATTAATGATGCCGATGCTAGGATACAGGTCTCCGCGTCGCATCCATCTCGGCCCTTCAGCAATGACAGTTCGAGCCTCAGAACCCGCATCGCTGTAATTTTTTTTTCAGCGATACAGGTACCGGGATTCGAACCACCGTCCTTCCGGGTACGAGCTGAACGCTCTACCCACTCGGCTACCGGAACGGCACAGCAACCGCCGTTTATTCGTCGAGCAGTAGCTTGGCCTGCTAGGCTGGTATCGCAGACGAGGTAGGACATGCTCTATTGCCGCGCCTAACGCCGCCAGTTAGCATGACGTCATAGATCAGATCGTATACATAACGTGACCTGCCGAGCTCAATTTTATCCTCCTAATGTCAATCTACATTTAACAGAGGTGAGGAATCACCCGGACTCATCTCTATTAAAGATGTAGAAACGCCAGGGCCCAATAATATTTATTAGAGGTGACGAATAGCCCGGCACCATCTCTACTCGAAATGCGCAAATGCCCTGGCCCATCTCTGTTTGCTACAGGTGACGAATCGCCCTCGCCCATCTCTATTTAATAGAGGTGAGGAATCACCCGGGCCCATATCTATTAAACAGAGGTCAGGAATCGCCCGGGACCATCTCTATAAGAAATGCGCAAACGCCCAGGCGCATGTCTATTAGAGGTGAAGAATCGCCCGGGCTCATACCTATTAGAGATGCGGAAACACCAGGGCCCATCTCTATTTAATAGAATTGACGAATCGCCCGGAGCCATGTCTATTAGAGATGCGCTAACGCCTAGGCTTATGTCAATTTAATAGAGGTAAGGAATCACTCGAGTCCATCTCTATTACAGATCCGCAATCACCCTGGCCCACCTCTACTTCATAGAGGTGACGAAACGCCCGGCATGCGCGCCCAGCTACTCGAAATGCGCAAATGCCCTGGCCCATCTCTGTTTGCTACAGGTGACGAATCGCCCTCGCCCATCTCTATTTAATAGAGGTGAGGAATCACCCGGGCCCATATCTATTAAACAGAGGTCAGGAATCGCCCGGGACCATCTCTATAAGAAATGCGCAAACGCCCAGGCGCATGTCTATTAGAGGTGAAGAATCGCCCGGGCTCATACCTATTAGAGATGCGGAAACACCAGGGCCCATCTCTATTTAATAGAATTGACGAATCGCCCGGAGCCATGTCTACTAAAGATTCGGAAATGCCCGGGCCCATCTCTATTTAGTAGAGGTGGCGAAGCGCCCAATTTTATATCTATTCGAAATGCATAAATGCCCTCGCCCATCTTTATTTAATAGAGGTAACGAATTGCCGGAGCTCATCTCTATTAGAGATGCAGAAACTCCGGGCACCATCTCTATTTATTACAGGTAAGGACGCCCGGTCTTATCTCTATTAGATATAACGACTCGTCTTGGCCCATCTCTATTAAACAGGGGTGAGAAAGCGCCCGGCACCATCTCTATTCGAAAGGAACAAATTCCCTCGCTCATCTCTATTTAGTAGAGGTAAGAAATCACCCGGGCCGATCTCTAACAGAGATGTGGCAACGGCCCTGCCCATCTCTATTTAATAGAGGTGACGAATCGCCCGGGCCCATGTCTAATACAGATGCGGAAACGCCCCGGCCCATTTATATTTATTAGACGTGAAGGATCGCACGGGCGATTCTCTATCTGGGTGTCTGCGCATCTCTATTAGAGATGCGCAGACACCCAAGCCCATCTCTATTTAATAGAGGTGACGAATCGCTCGGCACCATCTCTACTTACCAAACGTGCGGAATCACCCTTGTCGATCTCTATTTAACACAGGTCACGAACTGCCCGGGCAAACGTCTATTAGACATGCAGAAACGCCAAGGCCCATTTCTAGTTATTACAGAACATTTCTAGAACAATCACCCGGCTCATCAATGTTAGAGGTGCGCAAACTCCGCGACCCATTTTTATTTATTAGAGGTGAAGAATCACCCGGGCCGATCTCTAATAGAGATGCGGCAACGCCCCTGCCCATCTCTATTTAATAGAGGTGACGAATCGCCCGGGCCCATGTCTAATACAGATGCAGAAATGCCCCTGCCCATCTCCATTTAATAGAGGTGACGAATCGCCCGGGCCCATGTCTAATACAGATGCAGAAACGCCCCGGCCCATTTCTATTTAATAGAGGTGAAGAATCACACGGGCCGATCTCTAATAGAGATGCGGCAACGCCCTTGCCCATCTCTATTTAATAGAGGTGAAGAATCGGCCCGGGCTCATCAATATTGGAGATGCGCAAACGCCCCGGCCCATCTCAATTTATTAGAGTTGAGGAATCGCCCTGGCCAATCTCTATTTCATAGAGCTGACGAATCCTTGCAGGGCGATCCCTTGCCTCTATTAAATAGAGATGCGGAAGCCAGGGAAATGCCAGAAACACTCATTAATATTAAATAAAACTGACGAATCGCACGGAACCATCTCTATTAGAGATGCGCAAACGCCCGGGTACATCTCCATTTATTAGAGGTGAGGAATTGCCAGGGCTCATCTCTATTACAGATGCAGACACTCCAGGGACCATATCTATTTGTAACAGGCAAGGAATCGCACGGGCTTATCTCTATTATAGATGCGGAAATGCCGGAATAGAGCATGCGCTATCTCGTCGGCCAAGCTACTGCTCGACGAATAAACGGCGGTTGCTGTGCCGTTCCGGTAGCCGAGTGGGTAGAGCGTTCAGCTCGTACCCGTAAGGACGGTGGTTCGAATCCCGGTGCCTGTATCGCTGAAAAAAAATTACAGTGATGCGGGTGCCGAGGCTCGAACAGTCGTTGATGAAGGGCCGAGATGGACGCGACGCGGAGACCTGGATCCTAGTATCGACGTCTGCATCGTCAACGCGCGTATTAATGGCGGTGCGGTTGTAGGCACTGGGACCCAGGTCGCTCCGGGTTATTCAGGACCCGGCTGTACGCTCGGCCGCCGGAATGTGGTGGATAAGGGGAAGTTTTGTGCCTTTGTGCACATTATTTCCTCTCGCTATCCCCCGGGTATCCTAAGAGGGTGGATACCTGTTATTTTGGCAACGTGTATATTGACGCACGGCGCAAGCGCTGAAGAAGTCCGCATACTGCCGACCCATCGCGCATGATGCCGATCGGCCGGACGTCACTGGTATAAAATCCCATGTCGATTAGAATTGAATTGCCTGGACCCTTCTCCAGGAATCGCCCGGAATCCTGCATCTGCTCTATTGGAGGCCCATCTCTAATCGAGATGCGGAAACGCCAGGGCCGGGCGATTCCCCATCTCTCTATAATACAGATAGAAACGCCCGGGCTCCAATAGAGGTGAAGAATTGCCCAGGTTGATCTGTATTACAGATCCAGAAACTCCAGGGACCATCTGTATTTAATAGAGGTAAGGAATCGCCCTGGCCCATCCTTATGTAATAGCGTTCACGAAACACCCGGGCTCATTAAATATTACGTATCTATTAAATAAAGATGGCGATTTGTTATCTCTAATATGGATGAGCCCCCGCAATTCCTTACCTCCATTAAATGGAGATGGGCACGGGCGTTTCTGCATCTGTAATACAGATAAACCTGGGCAATTCCTCACCTCTATTAGAGATGGGCCCGGGCGTTTCTGCATCTGTAATACAGATAAACCTGGGCAATTCCTCACCTCTATTAGAGATGGGCCCGGGCGTTCGTGCATCTCTAATAGAGATGGGCCAGGTCGATTCCTTACCTCTAGCAAATAGAGACGGGCCCGGGCGTTTGCGCATCTTTAATAGAGATAGGGCCTATTTGTCAGCTCTATTAAACATTGGCCCTGGCGTTTCCGCATCTATAGAGAGGGCGATTCCTTGCCTCTATTAAGTAGAGATGGGCCCGGGTGATTCGTCACCTCCAATAGAGCAGATGCAGAAACTCCAGGGCACATCTCTATTCAATAGAGGTGGGCCGGGCGATTCCTCATGTCTTGTAGAGAAGGGTCCAGGCAATTCAATTCTAATCGATATGGTATTTAATAGCAGTGACGTCCGGGCGATATAGACGCACATTGGGGTGTTAGCCAAGGGTAAGAGGTCATCGCGCCCGATGGTTCTACCGTCGGCCGATCGGCATCGTGCGCGATGGGTCGGCAGTATACGGACTTCTTCAGCGCTTGCGCCATGCGTCAATATACACGTTGCCAAAATGACAGGTATCCACCCTCTTAGGATACCCGGGGGATAGCGAGAGGAAATAATGTGCACAAAGGCACAAAACTTCCCCTTATCCACCACATTCCGGCGGCCGAGCGTACAGCCGGGTCCTGAATAACCCGGAGCGACCTGGGTCCCAGTGCCTACAACCGCACCGCCATTAATACGCGCGTTGACGATGCAGACGTCGATACTAGGATCCAGGTCTCCGCGTCGCGTCCATCTCGGCCCTTCATCAACGACAGTTCGAGCCTCGGCACCCGCATCACTGTAATTTTTTTTCAGCGATACAGGCACCGGGATTCGAACCACCGTCCTTACGGGTACGAGCTGAAGCGCTCTACCCACTCGGCTACCGGAACGGCACAGCAACCGCCGTTTATTCGTCGAGCAGTAGCTTGGCCGACGCGATAGCGCATGCTCTATTCCAGCATTTCCGCATCTATAATGGAGATAAGCCCGTGCGATTCCGTGCCTGTTATAAATAGATATGGTCCCTGGAGTGTCTGCATCTGTAATAGAGATGAGCCCTGGCAATTCCTCACCTCTAATAAATGGAGATGTGCCCGGATGTGCCTCTATTTCATAGAGCTGACGAATCGCCAGGGCCCATCTCTATTTAATAGAGATTGGCCAGGGCGATACCTTGCCTCCATTAAATAGAGCCCTGGCGATTCGTCAGCTCTATGAAATAGAGATTGGCCAGGGCGATTCGTCACCTCTAATAAATTGAGATGGTCCGGGGCGTTTGCGCACCTCTAATATTGATGAGTCCGGGCGATTGTTATAGAAATGGGCCTTGGCGTTTCTGCGTGTCTAATAGAGGTTTGCCCGGGCAATTCGTTAAATAGAGATCGACAAGGGTGATTCCGCACATTTGGTAAGTAGAGATGGTGCCGGGTGATTCGTAACCTCCATTAAATAGCGATGGGCACGGGCGTTTCCACATCTCTAATAGAGATGACCCCGGGCGAATCTTAACCTCTATTGAATAGAAATGGGCCGGGGCATTTCTGCATCTGTATTAGACATGGGCCCGGGCGATTCGTCACCTCTATTAAATAGAGATGGGCAGGGGCGTTGCCTATCTCTATTAGAGATCGGCCCGGGTGATTTCTTACCTCTTAAATAGAGGCAGCGAGGACATTTGTTGATTTCGAATAGAGATGGTGCCGGGCGATTCCTCACCTCTGTTTAATGGAGATGGGCCAAGGCAATTCGTTATCTCTAATAGAGATAAGCCCAGGCGTCCTTACCTGTATTAAATGGAGATGTTCCCCGGAGTTTATGCATCTCTAATAGAGATGAGCTTCTGCAATTCGTTACCTCTATTAAATAGAGATTGGCGAGGGCATTTGCGCATTTCGAATACATATGGTGTTGGGCGATTTGCCTCCAATAAATAGACATGGGCCTGGGCGTTTGCGCATCTCTTATAGAGATGGTCCCGGGCGATTCCTGACCTCTGTTTAATAGATATGGGCCCGGGTGATTCCTTACCTTTATTAAATAGAGATAGAGGGGCGATTTGTCACCTATAGTAAACAGAGATGGGCCCGGGCATTTGCGCATTTCGAGTAGAGATGGTGCCGGACGTTTCGTCACCTCTAATAAGTAGAGATGGTCACGGGCGTTTCCGCATCTCGAATGGAGATGAGCCCGGGCGATTCCTCACCTCTATTAAGTAGAGGTGGGCCAGAGCGATTCCTCACCTCTAATAGAGCTAAGCCTGGGCGACTCCTTACTTCTATTGACTATAGGTGGGCCTGGGTGTTTGCGCATCTGTAATAGAGATGGGCTCGGGTGATTCCTTACCTCTATTAAATAGACATGGGCCTGGGCGTTTGGTTTCCCTCATAGAGATGAGCCCGAGTGACTCCTTACCTCTATTAGATAGACATGGGCCTGGGCGTTTGCGCATCTCTAATAGAGATGGGCCAGGGCAATTCGTCACCTCTAGTAAACAGAGATGGGCGAGGGCATTTGCGCATTTCGAATAGAGGTGGTGCCGGGCGATTCGTCACCTCTAATAAATATTGATGGGCCCTGGCGTTTCCGCATCTCTATTATAGAGATGGGCCTGGCGTTTTTACATCTTTAATAGAGATGAGTCCGGGTGATTCCTCACCTCTGTTAAATGGAGATTGACATTAGGCGGATAAAATTGAGCTTCGCAGGTCAAGTTATGTATAGGATCTGATCTATGCTAACTGGCGGCGTTAGGCGCGGCAATAGAGCATGTGCGTCGGCGATACCAGCCGAGCAGTCCAAGCTACTGGTCGACAAATACACGGCGGTTGCTGTGCCGTTCCGGTAGCCGAGTGGGTAGAGCGTTCAGCTCGTACCCGGAAGGACGGTGGTTCGAATCCCGGTACCTGTATCGCTGAAGAAAAAATTACAGCGATGCGGGTTCTGAGGCTCGAGCTGTCGTTGCTGAAGGGCCGAGATGGATGCGACGCGGAGACCTGTATCCTAGCATCGGCATCGTTAATTGGCAGATAATTAATGGGATTTTTCGATTAATGGAATCGTTAATTAGCGGATAAATTAATAGTGGGACCAGGTCGCTCCGGGTTTTTCAGGGACCCGGCTGTACGCTCGGCCGCCGGAATGTGGTGGATAAGAGGAAGTTTTGTGCCTTTGTGCACATTATTTCCTCTCGCTATCCCCCGGGTATCCTAAGAGGGTGGATACCTGTTGCTTTTGGCAACGTGTATATTGACGCTTCGCGCAAGCGCTGAACAAGTCCGCAGACTGCCGACCCATCGAGCACAATGACATACCTCGCTCGGTTACCTCCCCAATGTACGTCTATATCGGACTATCAGACCATATCCGTTAGCTCACCACTATTTGACCCCATATTTGTTAGAAGAATTGCCTGGACGCTTCTCTACAAGGCATGAAAAATTAGCCCGGGCCCTGGCGTTTCTGCGTCCCTAATAGAGATCAGCCCGGGCGATTGTTCACCTGTGGTAAATAGAGATGGTCCCTGGAGTTTCTGTAACGGAGATGAGCACGGGCGTTTCTGCATCTGTAATAAAGGTGGGTCCGGGTTTTCCTATTAAATAAAAATGAGCGTCGGCGTGGGCGCCATCTATAATAGGGATGCTCCCGGGCGATTCGTCACGTCTAATAAAGAGAGATGGGCGCGGGCATTTGTGCATTTTGAATAGAGATAGTGCCGGGCGATTCGTCACCTCTAATAAATAGAGGTGGTCACGGGCGTTTCCGCATCTCGAATAGAGATGGGCCCTGGTGTTTCGTTAGCTCTATTAAGTAGAGATGGGCCAGGGCAATTCCTCACCTCTAATAGAGATAAGCCCGGACGCGCTTCTTTACGTCTTTTACAGAGAGATGATCACGGGCTCTCAGTTTAATAGGGACGGGCCCGGGCGATTCGTCACCTGTAATAAACAGACATGGTCCCTGCGGTTTGTGCATCTGTAATACAGATGAGCGCGGGCAATTCCTCACCTCTGTTATATATAGTTGGGCGGGGGCGTTTGCGCATTTGTAATAGAGATGGTTGCTGGCGATTCGTCAGCTCATTTAAATACTGATTTGCCCGGGTGTTTCTGCATCTCTATTTAATAGAGGTAGACAATCACCCGAGCTCATCTCTAATAGAGATGGGCGAAGGCATCTGCGTCTTTCGAATAGATATGGTAGATATGGGCCAGGGCAATTCGTCACCTCTAATAAATGATGATGGGCCCTGGAGTTTCCGTATCTCTATTATAAAGAGGGGCCCGGACGCTTCCAGCGCTGATGCGCAAGAGCATCAAAAATGTCCTCGGCATCCCCATGGCCGCCAGCACGGAGAAGCTCATGCAGCTGGGAGTCCACAACACTCTCGACGAGGTTGTCGAGGCACAGCAGACAGCCCAGGTCGTCAGGCTCTCCTCCTCGCCTGCGGGGAGGCGGATCTTGGAGGCACTGGGCTGTAATCCCACTGCCGTCAGGGAGAGGCGGTGCGCGCTCGACGCGGATACGCGGGAGGCCATCACGGTCTCGCCGTTCCCGCGCAACGTGTACCCGCAACACAATGTAGGCATACGCAGGACCCGGGCGGCCGCACTTCTCAGATCCGTCGCTGGCGATCCGCGATCGGTAGCGTTCGTCGACGCCGCCCAATACGGTTCATCCGACCGATTCGTGGCGGCCGCGGTAGATGACAGGGGCAACCTCCTTAACGCCGCATCGGTGCGGGGCTCGTCTCCGGCACTGGCGGAGCAGGTCGCGGTGGCCCTCGCCCTCCGGGACGGGAGCAGGCCGCAGATCTACACGGATTCCCGGGTGGTGGACAGGGCCTTCGCCACGTGTTCGGTCTCGAGGGAAGCGGCCTCCCTGCTTTGCGGCAGGAGCGTCTCCCCCCACGTCATCACTTGGTTCCCGGTCCACATGGGATCTCAGGTCTCCACCGTCCTTCCAAACGCCAACGAGCTGGCCCACGCCTGCGCACGCGAGCTCACCCACCGCGCCGGGGAAACGCCGTTCGAGGGCGCGGACGCGGGGCTCCACAAGGACTCGCTCCACACGTTTAACGAGATTTCAAAGCACTATCAGCTCAGCAGGAGGGTCTATCCCCCGCCCCACGCCAAGCTCTCCAGGCCTCAGTCTTCCACCCTTCGCATGCTCCAGACCGGGTCATACCCAGTCTAGCCAGGGTCAGTACTTACGCGGACTCGTTCGAGACCGATTGTCCGGATTGAGGCGATGCCTTCTGCACTTTAGAACACATGCTCTGGCGGTGTCCCTCGTTACGGGACTACGATAATCTCACCACGGAAGAAGAGTGGGTGGAGGCGCTCAAGAGCTCCGACCTCACCGCTCAGCTACGGGCTGTCCAGAGGGCCCACGACGCGGCGGTCAGGCACGGCCTGCCCGTCCCAACGTGGGAGCGGCCCGCGGTGGCTCCTTCCCCCTAAGGGGTTCTCGGAGTCACTCCTCAGGACATAAGATAAAGTTCACTGCCTGCCTGCCGGGCGATTCCTTGCCTCTAATAAATAGGGACGGACTCTAGCGTTTCTACATCGTTAATAGAGGTGAGTCCGGGTGATTCCTCACCTCTGTTAAATTGAGATTGACATTAGGAGGATAAAATAGAGCTGGGCAGGTCACGTTATGTATAGGATCTGATCTATGACGTCATGCTAACTGGCGGCGCTAGGCGCGGCAATAGAGCATGTGCTATCTCGTCAGCGATAACAGCCTAGCAGGCCAAGCTACTGGTCGATAAATACACGACGGTTGCTGTGCCGTTCCGGTAGCCGAGTGGGTAGAGCGTTCAGCTCGTACCCGGAAGGACGGTGGTTCGAATCGCGGTACCTGTATCGCTGATAAAAAATTACAGCGATGCGGGTGCTAAGGCTCGAACTGTCGTTGATGAAGGGCCGAGATGGATGCGACGCGAAGACCTGGATCCTGTAGTATCGGCGTCAGCATCGATAATTGGCGGATAATTAACGGGATTAATGCATTAATGACATCGTTAATTCGCGGATAAATTATTAGTGGGACCCAGGTCGCTCCGGGTTTTTCAGGGACCCGGCTGTACGCTCGGCCGCCGGAATGTGGTGGATAAGAGGAAGTTTTGTGCCTTTGTGCACATTATTTCCTCTCGCTATCCCCCGGGTATCCTAAGAGGGTGGATACCTGTTGCTTTTGGCAACGTGTACATTAACGCTTGGCGCAAGCGCTGAACAACTCCGCAGACTGCCGACACATCGCGTACAATCACATCCCACGCTAGGCGAACTCCACAATGTACGTCTGCAAATACTGATCGGCCCGGGAGATTCGTGGCCTCTATTAAATATAGATGGGCCCAGACATTCCCGCATCTCTAAGACATAGGCTAGGGCAATTCCTTACCTCCGTTTAAAAAAGATGGGCCCGGGCGATTCCTCACCTCCAATAATGAGAGACGACCCCTGCCGTTTCCCGGGGCTTTGTTAACTGCATTAAATAGAGAAGGGCCCGGACGATTCCTTGCCTCTATTATATAGAGATGGGCGCCGGCGTTTCTACATCTCGAATATGCATGAGCACGGGAGTTCCTCACATCTGTTAGAGATGGGCGTGGGCGCTTCGTCAATTCAATCAAATAGAGATGAGCCAGGGCGTTTCCGCATCTGTAATGTCATATATACGCCGCGTGCGCCCGACGTAGTTATGACCACGTCGGCGAACTCAACTACTGCAGCCTGTCTGCCCTAATTTCGTTGTCAGCATGGATTACGGTGGCCCGGACTTTTGTTCTTCTCTACGTTGATGCGAGCCCCGCTGATCCCAGTCCTTCTGCAGGACCTCGCAACATGTACTTCTATAAGCACAGTTCTGTTAACTGCCTTGATACCTAAACGCTACCTGAACTTGACAATAACTACTACGACAGACTCTGCGACTAATATATTATTCCTCGTCGGGAAACTAGCATTGTGTAATGCAACTGAATTTTCGCACTCGAATACAAAAGTTAGTATGTTCGTCAGAGGTCAGTATGGAAGGACAAAAGTCTTAAACAAAAGCTGCACCCGTGCACTGTTTCTTGTCCAGTTATCGCGCGGCTATTTTTTTTGTTTGTTTCTATTCAATGCCTCCTGTAGTGATTTTGAACAAACAAGCGAGGTGAATAAATAGTAATTCTAAAGTAAACTTTATTGGACCTAAAATGCACGGTTAAATTTATCTTAATTAACATGCTTTGACATGCGCGCAAAATCGTAGTACTTTTTGATCGCAAATGTGCACTGTGTGAACTTATCGCCCTAATTAGTCGTGTTATACGGCACGGCCAGAGGTATCGCCTACATTCAAGGTACATTTTGTTGCTTTGCTACTATTAGCTTTCGGCGAAGAACATAAGAAACACTTGGAAGATTGTGAGTGAATGTCAATACACAAGCCTACAGTAAAGTTCAGGTTCTTCTTGTACCACTCCTCTACCTGGGCGTCCGAGACGCACCGCCAGAGCCGGTCTACGCAAGTAGAGGGTGTACTGCCGCTAATGATAGCGGCGACGGGTTCGCTGGGTTGAAGTAGACACAGATGACGAGAGAAAAAAAAAACACTTCTATTCACAACTATTTAAAAGAATTTACCAATATAAATACAAAACACATACAAGAGGGAACTGGTACACATAGGGCGACCCTATATCGACATAGTCGATAGTGCATAGCACCGTAGTTTGTCCAGAACGCTTGGACGGGGCAACGGGGCCACGTTTTCTACCCTTCGGTGCCCCGCCCCAAGCATTTACCACCCAATCGCCACCGAGTGGCTATGAGTGGTCCGCCGACGCACCAATCACGAATCATGTGCTAGGATCGTCTTGTTCGCCGGCGCTTCCAGTAATGCGCTTCTTCCAAGCGCCCTCTTCTCCACCACCTTTGATGGTGTCTTTCTCCCTCGCCCTCAAAACAACATACAAATAAAAACAACGTTCCAAGAAATGGGGGGGGGGGGGGGGGTGACAGATGCATAGCATGCGTGCTCCCTGGCAAAGCCACAGCGCCCAGCAGAATGGGTTCAATAAAATCCTAATAAGCAGGCAGTACCTGCAAGCCGAAGTGATTGACCCCTTCCCCGCTCGCACTCCTTAGAAAAACCGATAGCGTAGTAGCTGCGGGCATACGTCAATGAAACCTGTCAACCGACACTTTGGGCTCACGTACCCCTCCTCTGTAAAATGCTTGCTCGGAGAAACTTTTCACGATGGTGAATTGGCAACGGTCTCCGAAACGGGTTGTCAAAGGCAGTTACCATGCAAAATGTGCACGTGGTGAACTGAAGAAGTGTGCTGGTCTGGGCTGGTTGGGACATCATTGGTAAGGGAACAAACAGCGCTTGGAAGGGTCCCCCGTGCGCTATGCGCTATGCCGCAAGGTAAACAAGGAAGGCCCCAAAAAAGCAACCTGTGAGAAGCAACACAGAAACGCTCATGTTGAGTGCGCATGTGCTGTTGTGTATAAGATCCCAGTCAAGTGCAAACGCTGCTACATTGGCCAAAGAGGCCGATGTTTGAATGACCGGCTGAGGGAACATGCGTACGCAATGAAAGGGTCTGTACCGAGCCATTTAGCCCAGCACTGCAAAGAATGCGGCTGCAAACCTCTCTTTGAAGATTGCACAATAATAGGTAGGTATAAAGATCAAAGAGCACGCGAGATTTGGGAAGCGTTTTGCATTCAATCGCACGGAAACTCCTGCGTCAGCGTACCCTCTGTCTCTCTGCATAGCTGCGAGATAAACTACTTGTTAAAAACATGATAACCTGCCATGACGACGCGCGTTATTAACTACTTGTTAAAAGATGATAACTTGCCTTGACGACACGCGTGATGTGATGATTTCATTCCCTTCCCGGCGCAGAAACCGTGTTTTTCTGGCCTTCTGCGCTGAACCTGTGCTTTGTATATATTGCTTTGACAGCAGTAAACCAGTGGTTGTTAGTTCAGCGCCTTGTCTGTCTACTCACTTCGTCCCGTCCAAGCGCTGTTTGTTCCCTTACCAACGTGGTGAATAATGCGCACTGCGTTCACGCTCTCTGTGCCCATTACCCGCCCCGGCACGCGCACATCAGGAGCCAGCGACAGTCACGGACATCGAAGCTTTTGCTGTCAGGTCGCCTGCACGCGATGTACATGACGAATCACCGATATTCTCTCTTCTTTAGGTCGCTTTGTGTACTCCTGGGTGCTAATGGCGTCGTCACGCACCCTCCACATTTGCTCAGTGCCAGCCGGCTCTACTCCCCTCACCACGTGTCAGGTATAATTGGCAGGTCATGAGCAGTGCCTCTGCCTAATCTCGCCGCGACGGGCGCCCACCACTGGCACTTAATCCTCCCATTGTATTTCGCTTGTCAAGCAACGATCATTGAGAAAATGTGCCAGCCGTTTCGTTCGGCCAAACCAGGTTGAAGAAAAACAATCATCTTAAGCCCTCCGAGCAGCAATTGAAGAACTAACTGGCGCTTCTAGCAGCAGGCTTACACCTACGACAAGACATTCAGCACAAGCTGCTTTCCTGAATCAGTGTCGAACATGAAATGTGTGCTATAAATGTAGGTATGTGAGCTCAACAAAATTACTGGGAAATCGCTGCAATTATTCTAAAGTGTGAGCAGCATGTCAGCCTCGGTAATACGCAGTAAAATAATAAGAAATAGAAATAACGCATATGGCAAGATCGCTAGCATGATGTATATTGGCGTTGATGCGATTCGAAGTCGATCAATGTAGGGACAAACCGTATTGTCACGGCCCAAACGCGAAATGTATGAGCTGTGTAGTGCAGAACTTCTGCTCTTTCGCACTTCGGTTTGAACACGCTGCGCCATCTACCGGCGCCGCCACAAAGAACGCGCGACTTACTTTGCGTGGCCTCTGAGATCGCGGGAAACCTCGTACTTCAGCCGGGCTCCTCTTTCGCGCTTCGCACTCGGCATGTTACGCTATCTAGCGGCGTATCAGCGCATTCTCTGCGTGGCCTCGGAAATTGGTTCCGTGAAGGGTGCTTGCGAACCCTTAGAACTAATCCATACCTCCTTAGGGACATTTGTGGCAGTTGGGTTGGGGAACCCTTGTTGTGCGGGTACGATTCTGCCCGTCACGGGATATATTTTAAAATAGTTTTTTTCTCTTTCGTTGAACAGCGCAATTCAAAATTGTAGGGCCGCATGTAAAAACTGCACTACTTTCGGAAACGGCGCATATATTTTGCTAGGCACAGACGGACACGCCTGTGGGAGAGTGGCTAAAGTATCTTACGATTGCTTCGTGCGCATAAAAGGAAAGCGGTGGTGGAAAGGGTTGATGAACTGCTGAGTACCATATCAAAGCGACGTTATTGCTAATAGCTAAGCCTATAGTTACGCGGAAGGTGACAATATTTCAACATCTATGCTGTTGATCTATAACCTGAGATGCTTGCGGCAATTTCAGTTTCATATTTAACAAAAGTATGCCTCTCGCCAAGTTGAACCGAACGGAAAGTCGTCAAGCTTCTTCATGCCAAAGCGTTACAAAATGCTTGTCTTCTTGTGTGTGAGTTGGAAACTTTGTATTTCCATCCAGCCTGGCAATTTATTCTCAAGCATAAAGACTGATGACATCAAAAGTAAAGATGACACTGGCCATCTATATAAGGTTTAAGTTGCTATTGAAAACACGAACACATTCTACTTCTACGTAGCCATTTTCATTGCATCATCATCTTCTTATTTACCACTTCAATTACCCTTTGCTCCTCTTTACCCCATCATAATTTGCTTCCGTAACAGGTAAGGAACTCAGCTCATCCGGATGACCCCGTCTCTTTCTCTCTCAATAAAGATCTCTATCCGTCTAAGTATGCACAGGTACACCTGTCATCTGGTTTCTTGTCTGAAAATAGTGTGGACCAGAAAAAAATACTCAAACTCTTCTTTATGCTTTTCTTCTTGTTACCTTCATTGCCTTACCAAGCTTCCTATTCACATTGCCGCTTACCGGGTGATTGTTTTCTTTTACATTTTTTTCCAACGAGCGGCAGTGAACGGAACTCCCATTTACAGTTAATTACGAGTCATTTAGTGCGCTTGTTTGTTGCCCGCTCCGTTCACATGTCCCTTCATCAGCCACGAACCTAATTACTTCGTAACGACCAGTTTTTCATTGAATTGCACTTTTTTACTCAGTGTTTGTCTCTCCTAATTGCGAGTAGCGAAGGCTGCTTCTAGCTTTTTTTGCTGTAATTACTATGCTGAGGATACTTCAGTTCTGATTCTTGGCTCCACAGTGTTTTGTAGGTTGCAGCTTTGGGCAATTCTCTGCGCTTTCGGGTTTTGTTTTGTCTAACCAGAGTTTATTTTTATTTTCGTGTTTCATCTCACCTCAGTGGTTGAGCACTTCTAGAAAGACAAGTTGAGCGTGCCAAGAGAAGTACAACATTCTGTTTATATGTTTATTTAGGACAGCTGCTATTATAAAACACCACCTAACTAAATGAAAGGTAGCGCAAAAGATCAAAACGTTTGACTTTTTCTCAAACATAAGAACGGTAGAATGCTCACACATTCCATCGGTCATAATAATATTGTACGGTTTTATATCACAACTATTTGCCTGAAAAAAACCTTACTGCCCTAGGCTATTAACATTATCAACATTAGAGAGGCTGGGCGACAGTTTTCAGACGTCATCGCCTTAAAAGGGGATACATTGTTTCCTACAGAAGTTTAAGCTAGCTAGGGTGAGAAACTAAAAAAGAAAATAACCAGATTAAAAAAAAATCAGATCCATCAAACGTTCTAGCGTCATTCAAGAGTGTGCTCATATTCATTCAGAATACCTTTTGAGCAGGAAGGACAAACTGCAGTCTTGTCAGGAACCCTGATAAGTTGTATCTGCATACGTTAAATTTGCCGATTTCTATTTCATGGAAGAAGCTTGTTGCCTTGCTCACAATCGCTGCTTACACCACCATGGGTACATGAAAACCCACCTTGACACATTCCTTCGCACTTAGTTTAGTTTTCGATGGAATTATGGCTGCCGTCTGTCCACTGATGTAGCTAAAGACATTGACTTCTCAGTAAGCTCTCACCAACGGTTGCAGCCAAGCAAGGAGGGAGGAGAGAACTTCAGGAATTTTATGTTTACAAAGTAAAAAAACAGGAGCTAATTATCGACTGCAAGCAATAAATTGCTAAATTCTTAATCTCCTAAATACCCACCCGAAAGTACGATCCTTATATACAAGTTCTCTTTCGTTAGCATCATTTAGCAACCATCAAAGGTATATCTGCTTGGCTCTGTTTGACTTTGCATTTTGATTATTCAGGTTGGATTACCAACTGTGAAGTGTATTGTTGTAGCTAGATTACTGGTTGTATAATCTGTTACTGTTAGATTTTAGTGTCCACTATATTAGACAAAATCTGCTTGTTATTTTCTGTAGTTGCGCACGTACTATTGTCTATGTAGGTATATTGTCTATAGGCGCTGCCAGACACTGTATGACAGCATGAAAGTGCACGCACGCACACACACACACACACACACAGATACACACACACACACACACACACACACACACACACACACACACACACACACACACAAAACGCATTCCCCTGTTGCAAGTCATATTGAGCGGGATAGTACGTCCTGTATGGTACATCTAGTATTTTCTGAGCCTATTTTGTGCACAGAATGCTAAGATGGTGCTACAGGCCTTGCGTGGTGTCTACCTATGGTCGTCTTGTGCCCCAAACATCGTTACAATCATGTATTGGTAAGCAAATTAAAGAATAAACAAATGAGCAAGGTATGCTGATGTCCCCTCTTTACTTTTTGTGTATGCATAATAGGCAGTTTGGGTATCTTACTCGATGCGTGTTTGACACGCGAATGGTTGTCTGATCATCGGGAAAAAGCACACCGTAATTTTTATTTCTTACAACTTTCGTAACATACTCGCGCACAGTGCACATCCATCAGCGTTACCTTATCGGAAATACTTTCAGGTTATGACAAGAGCGAAAAGTGCTGACAGTTTGTCAGGGATTTCTCAGGCGCACACCGACAGCGCCACAAGCCTTGATCGACAGTATAACAGCGCGGGGTACGCTAAAGCCATACTCCGGTTTATCTTCCAAGCTACGACAACCAGAACAATCTCAGTTCGTTGGCAGCGTCTTGGCTCTTTTCTCCTTGTGCATTGGAGAGCTTTTACTCCTTATCTTACTGCTCCACGCTTTGTTTGAGCGTCTGACGCTACGTACAATGCGAACACCTCGGGCATGGCAGATTCCCGCCGAGATTTCACGCTTCCTGATGTCCGGAGGTACCATTGTCCTTTGAAAATACTTGACTTGTCTTTATGCTGCCGGCCATTGTTTCTGCATGCTACTGTGTTACCATACCTCTCTGCCGATGTGACGTCATTCCAACAATCGCTATGCCCACCCCAGGCCGCAATTTATGGTCATGCCTAAGACATTTCAAGTAGGTATTCATAGGTCCCCTTTATGGTTAGGCAACTATATTGTGAATAATGGCACTCGATCATTACTTTTGAACCTTCATTGCACATGATGGTGTGCTGTTTTATATTTCAATGCAATCAGCACTCTGAGGACACTGTCAGGTACGTTTCTGTTTCTATGTCGCTAACCGTTTTCCCGTCAACTTGATCCACTAGGTAGTCAATGGGCTGTTGTCACACATTCACACACATTGAGACACACACACGCACACACACAAAGACTTGCCATTGCAAGAAGATAGAGACTGAAACCATAGCTGTAAGAACGAAACAGGAAACAGAACTTGTATTCGTTTCCCCTTGCGTCTGCCGAGAAAATCGTGCTCTCGTCGAACGCATAGCAGCCTACAAGCGGGATGGCGTCTCCTACTCGCCCATCAACAAACCGCTGCTATGACTGCGGGCTAGCTGTCTTCCGTATTTTTTTTTCTCGGAAATCAGTCTATAGGGCAAAAACTGTCGCTCGTGATGCAATTCACATTTACCTGAGGGGTGTACCAGCTCACATAGTCGTGCTATACATTGCGCACATGTCTAACAGAATTGCTTCTATGGACAAAAGCCCAAAACAATAGTTGTTCTGCAAGGCCACTCGCTGCAGCTTATGATAAGACGCCGCGTTACAAGCAAATTGAACTCGGAGATCCAGGAGTCGATACAAGTCGGCGAAAGTACTGGCGATGGTTGTTTCGGAGCTGCCTCCCCCCTCTCCCATATGGATTCAGCTTAAGAAGAGCCTCTTGCGCTAGCCATGTTGAACCTCACACTGCTTGCTGAACCGTACTACGGTTAACACACTCGTTCCGAGAGTTTCGTTTGCTAACGGCATCAAAAGCGGACTGAATAGTCTTGAAAATTTCTTCAGGAGCTGCGAGATTGTTCTGTGCTATCGCCATCTATGAGTCTATCGTGCAGATGAGTAGCTTCTGTAGACGCCAGGTCAGGAAAGGTATAGACTCAAGGATGAACATGATTTAAAACTTCGCGGATATAAATGCGCTCCTCTTAAGTCATGAAATGGTTTTTGAGTAAACGGCCTCTGCATAATCATTAGTTCAATGAAGTACAAAAATGCTCCTTTAACTGTGTTGCGGATTAGCATCTACAGCGAAGTTTTATTCTTTATGCGAAGGAAGGAGCTGTGATTTTGCTGTAAACAGAGTGATCGATGTAAATTAAACGATGCAAGATAACTGGTATTTTTTGTTTTTTTATCGTTAGGTATCTGGGAAGTCGGGGGGTGGCCGTAATTTAACCCGAACAAGATCCTTATACTTTTCCCAACAAAAGTCTAGGAGCATTACGGTAAAGCATAGGGACTTACAATTAAATGAGGATGTGTTTGTTTACGTCCTCTATTTCGACGCAGAACAGCACAACAGATTAAGGAAATTCGAATGCTCGGCCAGTCAAGGTACAGCCGGCGATGTAACGGCGCCGAATCAGCATCACTTTGTTTTTCTATGTTGTCTCATACGTCGCGCACCATTAGGTCCTGCAAAAGGGTATTTTTTTAACTCTCGTTCATTGTGTCAAGAATCACAAAACTATCTAGATAAAACACGCTGCAATACAAGTATTGCAATTACACGCGTAAGCATCTTTACGATTTTTCGGTGTGAAGTGAACGCTAGAGCACAATAGAAGTATGACATTTTCCTTGAGTGTAAAACTTCAGCGAAAGTACAACGGAAACCTTTCAGATAGCTGATGGCCCAGTTGTAACACCTAGATGACTGTTTTTCACGGACATTTTCTTGTTAGCAGTAGAAAGGTCATCTGTGCATCACTTAAACGAATACCATGGGGCAATATTCTGAATCAAAATTTCAGTAGCTCTTGATCACTAAAAGAGTTCGAGATGTGCACACGGACACTGCAACGAGTTCATCAATTTTGTCGTATGAGCTCACTGGCAAATCATCACAGATCGTTCAATGCAGCGCGTCTAGCATTCAGTATGGTACAGCCTGTTCGCGGTTGGGTTACATTGAGCGCTTTCGGGCCTTGTACACGGGCCAACAAGAATCAACCGGCTCGTATCGATCTCTGCTGGGACATTTGCAAGGAAATTTTGGGCGCCACTATCACGATTATGATGGACATCACCGACAAAAATTTCGGTCGATAGTTCGCTTCGGCAGACTGAACTAGACGGCGCGGCGGAAAAACCAAAACTCGCCTAAAACGAACAATGTACGACAGTTCGGAACCGCAACCAAGCGCCCACAAACCTATTTCTAAAGCAAACAGCCCTTGTGGGCCACGAGATAAGTCGATCGTCTGAGTTCGTTTCCGTACAGTACGACGTACGCCTAGATAGTTAAGCAAAAAGACGGTTGAGCGGATGCACCCGGAATAGATTTAGCGAAATTCATATTGTAGATATTGCCTGCCTTGTGTGTGAAGCGAAGAGTGCAAATGGGATAACACAAAACGATCCCTCTCTCTCTCTCTCATACACACACACGCGCGCGCGCGCGCGCGCGCGCACGCACGCACGCACGCACGCACGCACACACACACACACACACACACACACACACACACACACACACACACACACACACACACACACACACACACACACACACACACACACACACACACACACACACACGGGTTCTGGTTGTTTCTCGTGTTGTTTTTTATTGAAAACGCAACATACTTTGTTTACCAAGCTGCCAACCACGTTTACAATGTAACAATACAGTTCAGTACAATAATCATTTATTTGATTATTTTACTCTGATTTTACGCTCTGGGGACGGTGATGATGATGAATTTGGTGTTTTGTGGCGCAAGGGCCAAGTATGGCCAAAGAGCGCCAGGCCACAGTTAATGAGTTAACAATGAAGTAATTAATTATGTAGTTGGTTGTGACATGGCTGTAGAGGGGCCTAAAAACAGTGGCAGTAAAGTCCGTAAACACATGTAATAAAATTATGGAAATGACCAATGAATGCACTTTAAAACAAGAAATACATTGACAAGGGGGGATAAAATGAACTACAATATGTCGTTTGTAGCACTACTGCATTTCCAAGGCCCTTGAAACACAAGGGCATGGAAGCATGGGCGTTACAAAGCGGTTTTATCGCAGCAGCAGCCTCTTGAAAAAGGATGCGCTACGAATGTCTCATGCCTATCACTTTCAATAGAGCAAAATCATTTAAAAAGTTTAAAACTGATTTGCTATCAAAAAACGGCTCTGGTCCAAGGAACATTGCCGGATGGCGAGGAATATGCTCTCTGTAAGCTGAAGAAAAATGCTTTCTACGTAGAAGTTCTGCTTCCTGGCATTCAAGCAAAACATGAAGGACGGTGAGCCTCTCGCCACATTTGCCACAGGTTGGAGGCTCATCACCAGTCAGCAGATAATTGTGGGTACCATACGTGTGCCCTATTCTGAGTCGACAGAACAGGACATCGATGTGCCGTGTTTTCGTTGTGGATGTACACATGCCTAACTGTGGTTTTATTAGGAAGAGCTTATTATTAGTTTCAGCTTCCCACAAACGTTGCCAATGGTTTTTTAGCTTCTTGCGTACAAAAGGTTTAAGATCTCCAGCTGAGACAGTCATGGTAGAATTAACAGCATCCGATGCAACTGATGTAGCCATTTTGTCGGCAAGCATATTACCTTCTATTTCCCTATGCCCAGGAACCCAGCATACTATCACATGTTTATTGGATGAATAAATAGTGCACAATAGTGAATAAAGCTCAATAAAAACAGGATTCTTGTGCTTTTTTAAAGACAGTAAAGCTTTTACAACACTTAAGGAGTCTGTGAATATTATTGTCTTTTGTAGTTCGGATTCCTTGATGTGTTTTACTGCAGTCAGTACTGCATAGGTTTCTGCTGTAAAAATACTTGTCTGAGGGTGCAGAATGCCGGACTCAGAGAAGGAAGGACCCAAAGCTGCGTAAGATACGCCGGCATGTGACTTTGCCGCATCCGTGTAAAATTCAGGGCAACAGTACTTTGACTGAAGTTCTAAAAAGTGCATGTGAATGTCTGTCTGTGGAGCATGTTTTGTAACCTCGATAAAAGATGTGTCACATTCTACCACCCGCCACTGCCACGGAGGTAGCAGCTTTGCTGGTGGCATTAGGCGATGTTCAAGCAATGGGACGCCCATTTCACTACTTAGCTTTCTGACACGCAGCGAAAAGGGCTCTCTTGCTGTAAGTCGATTGCGAAACAGTGTGGCAGATGTGGTATTGTTTATGGTCGTGTAACATAGGTGTTCAGGGTTCGAATGCACTTTCAGAAAATAAGTGAAACTAGAGTATGACCTCTGTAAATTAAGAGACCATTCGTTCGATTCCACGTAGAGACTTTGTACGGGACTTGTCCTGAAGGCGCCCGTGGCCAATCGGATGCCTAAATGATGAATCGGATCCAGCATTCTTAATGCGGTTGGCGCAGCAGAGTGATACACCACGGCACCATAATCTAAGCGTGAACGTACTAGGCTCTTGTACAGGTTCAACAAGCACTTTCTGTCGCTGCCCCATGTTGTGTGTGACAGTATTTTGAGAATGTTCATTGTGTTTAGGCATTTAACTTTGAGGTACCTAATGTGGGGAAGGAAGGATAGTTTAGTGTCCAGTATCACACCTAAAAACTTGTGCTCTGCGTTTAGAGGTAGGCGTTGGCCAAGGAGTTTGATAGTGGGCTCAGGCACGAGGCCCCTCTTTCTTGTAAAGAGCACACAGGAGCTTTTCTGGGGATTTAACTTAAATCCATTCTCGTTAGCCCATTTAGACACTTTGTTTAGGCAAAGCTGAACATGTCGTTCGCAGACGGCGAGGTTACACGATTTAAATCCGATTTGCACATCATCGACATATGCAGAATAAAAAATACTTTGCGGAATAGATGATCGCAAGGAGTTCATTTTTATAATAAAAAGGGTACAACTGATTACGCCACCCTGCGGTACCCCGGTTTCCTGGATAAATGACCTGGACAAAGCATTACCAATTCGAACACGGAATGTCCGATTTGTTAGGTAACTTTCAATGACGTTTAACATGTTCCCACGGATACCCATTCCTGACAGATCCCGCAGAATTCCGTAGCGCCAAGTGGTGTCGTATGCTTTTTCCATGTCGAGGAACACCGACAAAAAGTACTGTTGGTGCGCAAATGCGTCACGAATGTTAGCCTCGACGCGTACGAGGTGGTCTGTTGTGGACCGCCCTTCCCTGAAACCACACTGATGTGGGTCGAGCAACTTTTTGGATTCAAGAAAGTGCAACAGACGGCGATTGATCATCTTTTCGAACAGCTTACATAGGCAGCTGGTCAGTGCTATTGGGCGGTAACTTGATACCAAGGATGGGTCTTTCTTCTGCTTCAAAATTGGGACAACGATAGCTTCCTTCCACCTAGCTGGAAGGTATCCGGCGGCCCAAATTGTGTTGAAAAGTGCGAGGAGCGTAATTTGTGTGTCAGTGTGTAAGTACTTGAGCATGTCGTACATGATCCTGTCAGCTCCCGGCGCGGAGCTTTTGCATGCGTTCAAAGCAGCTTTCAGTTCTGCGATGTCGAAGGGACTGTTGTATGGTTCGTTTTGTTTGCATCTGCGGTCAAGTGCCTTATGTTCTTCTATTTTTTGTAACTGATGAATGATTGGGAATAATGCACAGAGCTAGACACCCGTTCGAAGTATTCCCCAAGCGCATCAGCTTGGTCTTCTAGGCTGTTCCCTTCGTCATTTACCAGGGGTAATGGATGGCTTTGTTGCCCCTTAAGACTTCGTATCCCGTTCCATACTTTTGCCTCTTGGGTATAGGAATTAATGCCTGAAAGGAACCTTTCCCAGCTTACCCTCTTGGCTTGCCGTCGCGTTCGCCTTCCCTGTGATTTAATGTGTTTAAACTCTATGAGGTTTTCAGCTGTTGGCGATCGACGGAGCATGCCCCATGCTCTATTTTGTTTTTTGCGTGCCTGCTTGCAGTCTTCATTCCACCAAGGCACTCGTCTTTTGAACGAGCTGCCACTTGTTTGTGGAATGCATTTCTCTGCTGCGTCAATAATAAAAGCGGTAAAATACGCTACTGCGTCGTCTATGCTAAATTCATTGATAAAATCGCGTGATATAAATGTCGATTCTTTAAAAAGTTTCCAATCGGCGGACGCTAGTCTCCACCTAGGGACATGCGGAGGGGAGTCATGTTGGGTAACTGAGTTTAGTGTGACTGGAAAGTGATCACTTCCGAATGGGTTTTTAATTACACTCCATTCTAAGTGGGAAAAAAGGGAAGCAGAACCAATCGCCAAGTCTATTGATGAGTACGAATTGTGATGGAGGTTATAATAGGTTGGCTCCTTTTTATTGAAGAGGCATGCACCGGAGTTCACGAGGAAGTTTTCTATGAATCTACCTCTCGCATCGCATCGTGAGTCTCCCCACATCGTGTTATGAGCGTTAAAATCTCCCACGAGTATGTAGGGTTCGGGAAGCTGATCAATGAGGTTATGGAAGTCTTTTTTATCGAGATGATGATTCGGGGGTATATAAATGGAGCACACGGTTACCAACTTACTGAAAAGAAGTGCCCGAACTGACACTGCCTCAAGGGGCGTCTGCAGGGCGACATATTGACAAGCTACAGACTTGTTGGCAACTATTGCTACACCGCCAGACGAGGCGTTCGCCACATCACGGTCTTTACGGTAGATGGTGTAGTGACGAAGAAAGTTTGTATTAGTGGGTTTCAGATGTGTCTCTTGAACACACAGCAACTTTGGATTATGTTTATGTAGGAGTTCTCTAATATCGTCGAGGTTATGAAGAAGTCCTCTCACATTCCATTGTAGTATTTGTGTATCCATAATGAATGTGTTTTGTGCTGTGTGTTTAAGAGAGGAAAGTTATGTTAGCCCACAGGGCCCTTTCCGGGCCCCGTGATGCGGGGTTTGTCTTTCTTGGCGCGCTCCTGAGAGCTGCGCCGGTCCTTCGGCGTCTGAGACGCCGATACACTTGGTGATGTATCCATTGCCTCCGCCGAGGCGCTGGATGCCCGCTCGCGGCGTACGCTCGCGGGGGATTCGGGCTTCTCTGCACGAGCAGAGGCCCTAGAAGTCCTAGATGCCGCAGGCCCGGAGGGCTGCTGGCTGTTCTTGCTGGGTGGTGGAACAGCACTAGCTGATCCCCCAGTGGGGGCGGGTGGCACTACCGCCGGTCCACTCTGCGTGGCCCTGACGGTCGCCGAGAACCGTTGTGGCACTGCCCCCTGCCGTGCCACTTCGGAGAAAGTCGGTTCCTGTACAATAGAGAGGCGTTTGCGCGCTTCTTTGAACGAAATGTTTTCTTTTACTTTTAGAGTGATTATTTCTTTTTTCTTCTTCCATGAAGGACAGGAGCGAGAATAAGCAGGGTGCTCACCGTCGCAGTTTGCACAGTGGAGTGGGTCGTTGCAGTTGTCCGCGGGGTGGTCATGCGACGCGCACTTTGCACAGGTAGTACGGCCTCGACAGCTCTGAGAGCCGTGACCGAATCTTTGGCACTTAAAACAGCGTCGTGGGTTTGGTATGTATGGTCTGACATTGATTTTCATGTAGCCTGTTTCGATCTGTTCGGGGAGTGTGCTGGTGCAGAAAGTGAGAATGAGGTGTTTCGTAGGAATTTCTTTGTCGTCGCGTCGGATCTTAATTCGCTGCACATTCGTGACATGTTGTTCCTTCCAGCCCTCTAGGAGCTCTGTCTCAGTCAATTCTAAGAGGTCTTGTTCCGAAACTACACCTCGTGTGCTGTTGAGGGAACGATGTGGAGTTACCGAAATTTGGATGTCACCAAATGAAACGAGATTTGCCAGCTTCTCATATTGTACTTTGTCACGAATTTCAAGGAGAAGGTCGCCAGTGGCCATTTTTGTGATTTTGTATCCGGGGCCCAGAGTGTCGGTGAGGCACTTTGCGACAATAAAGGGTGATAGCGTTCTTACAGTCTTTTGGGGAATTTCAGTATGGATCACATGGAACCGTGGAAAGATTTCCTTGCTCTTGGCAAAAAAGGTGAAAGATTCATCGGTGCGCCCTCTCTTCAAAAGAGGGCGATCAGGGAGTTTTGGGAAGGAGCTTAAAGCCATAAAATTATATAAATTTCGGCAGCTGTGCCAGCCGCCCACCACGGAGCCCAACAAGGGGACGCGGCAAGATTCTGCATATACATGGCCTGCCAGCGCCAGCAGTACACAGCCACTATAACCTAATGTATATACCCAAGAGTGGATATGTTACACACGGTTAACCCTTGCCGCCTGGAAATTCGGAAGTAAGAAGAAGTGAAAAGAGGACAGGAAAGCTGAAAAGGTGAGAGATAAAGACGAAGATTGGAGAGGAGGACAGGAAAAGGCGACTGCCGGTTTCCTCCAGGTGGGTCAGTCTGGAGGCGCCGTCTATGTGAAGCAGAGGCCAAAGAGGTGTGTTGCCTCCGCCGAGGGGCCGTAAAGGTCCGAACACCCGGCATCGGCTCAACCCCCAGGATCCCCCTTTCCCCAGACACGGCTAAGCCGCGCACGGCTACACGCGGGAGGGTCAAAACCTCGTGTGCTCGGGTCCGTGGTGTCGCAACACACCAAACGCCTGCTTACGCAGACGCCCCTGCGGGCTCTGGGGACGGGATGACGGTTTCAGATACAGTGTACTTCACTTCGTAAAATGGGAAGTAAGATGCAGTCTTATGCTTCTTTGTTGCATACGCAGCACATTGGAATGTAACTTTGGCTTTAGCTCTCTCCAGGACCTGGCCGGCACTTCAACTAACAGCGATGCGACCACCATGATAATGTTATTTTCATGTTTGGTTACCTAGTGACGGTGTCTGTACACTTTTGTTTTTGATAACGTTTACTAATACTTCTGCTGTACCCAAATTTTGTGCTGCCAAAGCGCGAGGTACCCCTCAACATTTACAAGAGACTGACAATTCTGCAGTACACCAAACACCTTTTACCACATGGTCTTGGAATGCAAAAAGAACCCGCGGAAAACGCCTCTCCAAGCACCAACAAGTGATCAGTGGGAGGCCCAGCTGACAAGCCCAAGACGTCACGACCAGCTACGACTGGGAAACAGGACCGGGCTACCAGCCCAAAGCCACGGCTACCTAGAATAGGGTGGCCGCCCACCTTCGGGCATCAACAGCTTGGTCTCCGAAATAATGTTTATTCACTCGCTTTGTAAGGAGAATGTAACATCAATAATTTGCACAGCACAGCACAGAATGTCCCCATAAAAAGCGATTTGTATCGAACTCCCTTGATACACTAGTATATAATTAAGGACGTTTTTAGCTTACGAACTTAAAGATTACACTACTGTAGGTCGACTTCTTCGTACACGCTTTGCAGCAAGGACACACTTTAAAAAAAAGTAGAAATTCACTTAGTCTGTGCATGTTGCGGTGTCCGCATCGCACCACCCAGACACTCAATCTCGAAGGCCATTGCCATAGCGCAGCCATTGCAATCCACTGGCGATGAGATGACCCCCATTTTTTGGACATTAATCGTGGGAAGTGATGCAGAAAAAGTTAACATGTCGTTTTGTCTTACTCTTTTTTTTTAAATTTTGCTTGCAAATCTATGCATCTAAGAACGCAGATTTTTATATTGGACTATCGAGACCCTAAAATGCGACTTTGCTGCGATATTCGAGGAAGCACAGAACAGATGTGAGTGCTAGATCTTTTTTGAGTCCTTAATTCAGAAATCAGAAATTTAAATCAGAAATATCTCTATGAGTTTTTAACATTGAGGGCCACCAATCAAAGGTTATCTTCGCGATTACGTGCTGGAGAACGTTTCAGCAGCCTTACATAATTTACGTTGCCTCTATGGCCATATTGAATCGCTATGAACGCTTTGCTTTTTCTGAACGGAAAAGACCGCCTGTACAGGGAAGGAATGAAACCTGTATGAAGGTACCCCTCAGTAAAGAGGCATTACGGTGAGATTGGCGCATGTTAGATACTATAGTTACAACACTATCAAGTGCTTTATGCAGCCAGGGCATGATCTCTCGATCCTGTTAATTTATACGACAAGAGGGTCTGCAAGAGGAAATAGCTAGTCACAGAATGTGTCCTACGGAAGATTAGTAAGTATTCAAAGCGCGCTACGAATAGGACGGAGGCAAAGGAACAAGCCCAACAAGCACGACGTTTGTTCCTTTGCCTCTGCTCATACAGCGCGCTTTCGCAATTTTACTAGGAATGACTATCTCGCCCAAGTTCACATCTCATGAAAATCCAGGGAGTTCTCTGAGTCCTTGTTCTGGTACGAAGGTCTTCACCGGATCCTGCGCCAAATCTGGCTTTTCGAACGCGAAAAAGAGCAATATTCTCAGCCCAGGAGGGAACCACCTACGGTAAGCTGCAAGGAGAAATGTGATATTCAAAATTTTCGGCTAGGCTCGTTCACGTTCAAAAGTCATAGGGCTGAAAAGAGGCCACTTATTCAAATTTATTCAACAAAAATCTAGATAAGCGACAAATCCATCAAACCCGCAGAATACTCTTCTTTGCCTGCCTACGGGTGGTGCGCCTCACTTGATTCTCGAAAGAGCACACCCTTTTTCTGCAACGCGTCTCATACTTCTTACAGCCGAATGCTCCCAGCGCGAGGTGCCGGGAGAATCCTCCCAGCGCAGGGCGATACATCCTTACCGTACTTTTCGCTGGTCCACGACGCCCCACCGGAGGCAGCCTGGCGAACATCCCTGGTTAACGACGAACTTTCTTGCAACTCTTGTTTTCGTTTATACGTTGTGCCATGTTCGTTGCTGTTTTCCATGCAGCTAAATGTTTACCGTTCTAAAGGGTTCACCCTTTCATTCCATGTTGTACACTAAAAGTTGTGAGTCGAAAGTTACACTGCTACTGGAGGCGCGTGCATTTTACATTGTGAGGATGGTCTCTTTTAGAGGAGAAGAAACGGTTCTTGTTATTGAAGGCGAAAAGCCCACTCCGTCGAACAAAATACGCATTTCGTTATCGCTGTTTGCTCTCAATATACTTCCCACGTTGCATTTTGCTGATGAAGTAATAGGATTTCCGCTGGTTGATGTAAGTAATCTTGCACAGTGAAGAAACAAAGTGCATTATCCGTTGTTTAACGCAAAGAAGTGTAAATATAGGCGGAAACGATGAAAACTTTGAAACGCTGCACTGGGAAAGCCCATCATGTTCGTTGATGAATCAAATAAACATTACGTTATATTTCGAACAACCCTATCTATTGGCTAGGGCTGGGCTAACGTAAACTAAAATTGAGGGTAAACATTACGGCAGTCATCCGCATTTGCGTTTGGCTATGCTTTAAAAAAAAGTATTCTGAAGAGAACTCAGATAATATCTATTAGTCTCTGAAGTGACCAGCATTTGGTCACTGCTGGTTCCGAAGGAGTGACGCACTATGTTTCCTTCAACCAAGCCACCAAGTGCATCAATATGATGAGAATTAAGCCGATATACTCATATAAATGGACTTCAAGGCATTTCCCAGTCACTTGAAACGGCCACAACTCCAGCTGGCACCTTAACTGATGATTCATGATTGGAGATCTCTTTTTCTAAAGAAACTGCTGAGACCAATGCCAACTAAACAGAAATGTGCCCTGACTGTTGCTCCTTAAAGGTTTGCTCAGCGGGTCCATATTGTGCATAACTACTAGGATAAGAAGGTAATGCGCCTCGCTGCTTGGTGAAAATTACGTTGTATGTGTGTACAATGTGTATATGTAGATATAGCTTGCATTTTTATTTCCTGTGTCTTTTCGTGTATTTCTTTTGCACCTCCAGTTTTTGAAGCATTTAGCATGTGTCCTCTTAGATTGTGTCTTCCTTACCTTTGTGATGTGTGATACCTTTAAATGGTACTTATGTATGAAGGAGTAGCCGGCGCCATCTGTAGGGGCTAACATCTTATTTACTCATGTTAATAAAGACATACCACCAAAACGGGAGTTGTTCCTGCGTCCTAAGTATACGCATGAGTGTTTACAAAGCATATTATTTCCATATGATTCAAGCGTTTCCGAGTTAACTTCGTACCCTTGCGCACGCTTTGTGTTATCTTCCCAGTGCTCTGTGCCTTAAGTAAAACCAACAGTGGCAATAAGTGTCGCCGTTTAAACTATACTACGCTTATTATGGTTTGCACGCCCTATCTGCTCCACACCTCTGAGGTACTGCAGTGTGACCGAGTTACACAGGATCTTCCATCCAGCGAGTTCTAAAAAGCTACAGCCTGCATGAATGGACAGAATCGCATGCGGTGCTTTCAAAATGACCACGAATCTAGCGTGGGGGTTAAAAATACGTCGTACCAGAATCATTGCGATGGCCAGAGGGCCATTGTCCGCACGAATTCTTGAATGTCACGCTTTGCGCGACTCGCCCCGATTTCGAGATTTTGAATGATACAAACGGCAACATAAAGCCGCAAGCGGACGTATAAATCTACGAAACGGCGTTGCGAAATGCGATGCTCCTGTATACGAATGTGCATTGCACAAGTACGCGCTAGATGGCGCTCGGGCTTGGATGCGCTGGGTTGTGCACAATGCCTTAGAATTCTATGCGTTCCACTGACCACGAGCGACAGCTCTTGCGAATAAGTTACACAGATAGACTCCAGTAAATGAACAAATACATTGCACGGAAGGCACTGCAGGCGGTGTTTCCAGTGACGGTACACTAGAGGCGTCCCATTCTGATCACTGGAGGAGCTTTTTTGATGATGTATGGTGTTTAATGGCGCAAGGGCCAGATATGGCCAAAGAGCGCCAGGCCAATGTTCATGAGTTGACAATGGAGCAATGAATTGCGAAAGGTAGATGTGTCGTGGCTGTAAAAGGGCCTAAAAACAATCGCTGTAAAATGCGTAAAATGTATATGTAATAAAATTATGGCAATGGCTAATGAGGTGCACTATGATCACGAAAGAACAAATTGCAAGATAATGACGATAGGCGAAAATATATCACAGACAAATGTTTTTAAAAAGCATTACTGCCTTGACAGACCCTTTGAAAACGTAAGGGCCTGGAGGCGCGTGCTATGCAAAACTACTGTCGCGGCGACATCTCTCTGAAGAGAGGACGCGCTACGAAACTATTGGGCAAATAACATGCAGTACAACATCGCTCAGAAATGCCAGAACAGCTTTAGTGCTAAACAGAGGTTCGTCGCCAAGGAACATAGCAGGGTGGAGAGGGAGACGGTACTGGTACGCTAAAGGGAAGTGTCTTTTTCTCTCTCTTTCGGCTTCCCTGCACTCCACGAGCACGTGTAGCACAGTAAGCCTCTCTCCACATCTACCACAGGTTGGCGGGTCATTTCCAGTTAATAGAAAATTGTGGGTGCCATATGTATGTCCTATTCTCAGACGAGAGAATAGGACATTAGTTCTTCGTATTTTCGTAACATGATGCCACGGGCCAATCTGTGGCTTAACTAAGTGGAGCTTATTGTTCGTTTCGGCATCCCACAAGCGCTGCCAGTGGCTTCGAAGTTTCTTTCTCAAGTAGGGCTTGAGATCTGTGGCAGCGATAGAAGCGGTAGGGTTAAGGGCTCGCGATGTAGTTGATGTGGCCATTTGATCAGCCAGAACATTGCCCTCAATGCCTCTATGGCCAGGCACCCAGCATATAATAATATGCTGGTTAGACAGGTATGATGATTGTTGGAGTTTAGTGGCGCAAGGGCCAGGTATGGCCAAAGAGCGCCATGACAGTATTAGTTCGCGCCAAGACGATGGTAATGGCTTGTTAGTGGTAGATGAATAGGGAATTATATGAACATTAGATGTGGCATGGCTGTAAAGGGGCCTAAAATCAGTCGCTGTAAAGTGCGTAAAATCTATAAGTAATAAGATTATGGCAATGAGTGATTATGTGTACTATGGACATGAAGAATGCATGGCGAAAGAATGATACGAGTTACAAAAAATTAAAGATACAAGTATTGGCCAGAAGCACAAGTGCCTAAACAGAGCCCTTGAAACACAAGGGCCTGGAGGCATGTGCAGTTAAAAAACTATCGCAGCAGCATCCTCTAGAGAGAGGATGCACTACGAACTTATTGGGCTAGTACATGTAGCACAACATCTTTCAAGAAAGCAAGGACTGCGTTGGTGCTAAAAAGTGGTTCTTTACCGAGAAACATAGCGGGATGCAGAGGGACACAATAGCGATATGCGAGAGGAAAATGTTTCTTTCTTTCTCTTTCGGCTTCCCGACACTCCAAGAGGACGTGGAGGACGGTGAGCCTGTCGCCACATCTACCACATGTTGGAGGATCATTTCCATTCAATAGAAAATTGTGAGTACCATATGTGTGTCCTATTCTGAGACGACAGAATAGGACATCAGTTCGTCGTGTTTTAGTTGTACAGGGCCAGAAACCTAACTGTGGCTTAATCAAGTGGAGCTTATTAGTTGTTTCAGCGTCCCACAGACGCTGCCAGTGGCCTCGCAGTTTCCTTCGCAAAAAAGGCTTCAGATCTGTGGAGGAAATAGCAGCGGCAGGATTAATAGCTTGCGATGTAGTTGATGTGGCCAACTGGTCTGCTAGCACATTGCCCTCGATGCCTCTATGGCCAGGCACCCAGCATATTATTACATGTCTACGAGATTGGTAAATGTTACACAAGAGTGAGTAAAGCTCGATAACAACAGGATTCTTATGCTTTTGTAAAGATGTTAGCGCTTTTACAAGACTCAACGAGTCTGTGAATATTATTGCCTTTTGTAGTTTCAATTTCTCTATATGCTTCACCGCAGACAGTACTGCGTAGGCTTCTGCGGTGAAGATGCTTGTTAGGGGGTTCAATACGTCAGATTTAGAAAAGGAGGGGCCAACAGCGGCGTAAGATACGCCAGCATGGGACTTGGATGCGTCGGTATAGAATTCCGAGCACGAGTACTTCGATTGAAGTTCGCGGAAATGCATTGCAATTTCGAGCTCGGGAGCGTGCTTTGTGACCTCTACAAAGGATAGATCACATTCTATCACCTGCCACTCCCAGGGCGGTGAAAGCTTAGCTGGAGGCATTAGGCGATGTTCTAGAAGTGGGATATCCATCTCTTCGCTAAGTTCTCTTACACGCAATGAGAAAGGCCGCCTCATAGAGGGTCGATTATAGAAAAGCGTTGCACACTTCAAATCATTAAGGGTTGCAGAACAAGGATGTTCACGATCGGAGTGTACTTTGAGAAAATAGGTGAAGCTGATGTATGTTCTCTGGAAATGGAGTGACCACTCATTGGATTCTACGTATAAACTTTCGACGGGGCTTGTTCTGAATGCGCCAGTGGCCAGGCGGATACCTAGATGGTGGACGGGGTCTAGCATTTTTAGCGCGCTCGGGGCGGCAGAGTGATATACTACGGCACCATAGTCCAATCGTGACCGAATGAGACTCTTGTGAAGGTTCATTAAACACTTCCTGTCGGTGCCCCAGGATGTGTGAGATAAAATTTTCAGTAAGTTCATTGTTTTTAGGCATTTCGCCTTTAGATGTTTTATGTGGTTAATGAAAGTAAGCTTAGAGTCAAGTATGATGCCTAAAAATTTGTGTTCTTTGTTCACAGGTATTTGTTGTCCATACATTTCGATAGTTGGATCTGCAACAAGACCTTTCTTCCTGGTGAAAAGAACACAAGAACTTTTGTGGGGGTTTACTTTGAACCCGTTTTCCTCTGCCCACTTAGACACTTTGTTGAGCCCCTGCTGTACCTGTCTCTCGCACACTGCGAGGTTACAGGACTTGAAGCCTATCTGTACGTCGTCCACGTAGATGGAATAAAAGATAGCTGGTGGTAAAGAAGCACGAAGCGTGTTCATTTTAACGATAAAGAGTGTGCAACTGAGCACGCCTCCTTGGGGTACACCAGTTTCCTGCACAAAAGGTCGTGATAAAACATTGCCAACTCGAACACGGAATGTGCGATTCAGCAGATAACTCTCAATCACATTTAACATATTACCACGTATACCAAAGTGGGAGAGGTCTCTCAGTATGCCAAACCGCCATGTGGTGTCGTAGGCCTTTTCTATGTCTAAAAATACAGACAAGAAGAACTGTTTGTGAACAAAAGCTTCGCGTATCTGCGCCTCAATACGTATCAAGTGGTCAGTGGTGGATCGACGCTCGCGAAAACCACACTGGTATGGATCAAGCAGTCTGTTTGATTCTAGGAAATGTAATAGGCGACGGTTTATCATTTTTTCGAAGACTTTGCAGAGACAGCTTGTTAGCGCTATGGGCCGATAACTCGATACAGAGGATGGATCCTTCCCCTGCTTCAGGATAGGGATCACTATGGCCTCTTTCCAGGCAGAGGGGATCTCGCCGGAGGTCCATATAGAGTTATACAGACAGACAAGGGTTTTCTTCGTTTCAGAGGGTAGGTTCTTCAACATTTCATATAATATGCGGTCAGAGCCTGGGGCAGATTGGTTGCAACAGGCGAGTGATGCATGAAGCTCTGCTAAAGAGAAAGGTAAATTATATGGCTCGTTCCCGGTGCTCTTTCGGTCTAGTTTTAGTTTTTCTATTGCTGCTTTGTATTTTGTGAATTCCGGAGAATAGTGCGATGAACTCGACACATGTTCAAAATGTGCACCCAGGTGGTTCGCTTGGTCTTCCAAGCTGTCGCCCTGTGTATTTACCAAAGGGAGTGAATATGTTTGTCGTCCTCTCACCTTGTTAACCCTGTTCCATACTTTGGCCTCATCTGTATACGAGTGTATACCTGATAAAAACTTCTGCCAACTCTCTCTTCTGGCCTGTCGGCGCGTTCTCCTGCCTTGTGACTTTATCTTCTTAAAGTTGATAAGATTCTCCGCAGTAGGTGAATCACGTAGCAACCCCCACGCTTTGTTCTGTTTCCTACGAGCGTTCCTACATTCGTCGTTCCACCATGGGACACGGCGTTTGCATGCCACACCACTTATTTCGGATATGCATTTAGAAGCGGCATCAATTATGAAGGCAGTGAAATACTCTACAGCAGCATCAATTCCTAACGAAGACATGTCAGCCCAGGAGATATTGCTAGTAAGAGTTCGAAATTTCTCCCAATCTGCTGTATCAACCTTCCATCGAGGGGCTTGTGGTGGAGACTTATTTTCTGTGGTTGTTCTCAGTAATATCGGGAAGTGATCGCTCCCGTAAGGATTTTTGGTAACTTCCCATTCAAGTTCAGGAAATAGACACGGGGAAGCTATGCTAAGGTCAATAGAAGAAAAGGTTCCGTTTGCAATACAGTAAAATGTAGGTTCCTTCTTATTCAGGAGGCACGCACCAGACGAGAAAAGAAATTCTTCAACAAGACGACCTCGCGCATCGATACGAGAGTCGCCCCACAGACTGCTGTGCGCATTGAAATCGCCAAGAACAAGATAAGGTTCTGGCAATTCGTCTATAAGGGACTGAAATTCATGTTTGTGTAAGTGGTAATGTGGGGGAATGTAAAGCGAGCAAATGGTGATGAGTTTGTTCAGAAGAACAAGTCGAACTGCCACTGCTTCGAGGGGCGTTTGTAGCTGCAAATGTTGACATGCTATGCTTTTGTGAATTATAATGGCAACACCGCCTGATGATGCGATAGCATCGTCACGGTCTTTACGAAACGTAACATAGTGTCGGAGAAAGTTTGTATGTGTTGATTTTAAGTGCGTTTCCTGTACACACAGCACTTTTGGATTGTGTTGGTAAAGAAGTTCTTGGATATCATCGAGGTTCCTAAGAAGGCCTCTGACGTTCCATTGTATAATTTGTGTATCCATAATGAAATTAAATTGGTGCTGTGTGTACTAAAAACGGAAGTATTGCCTTAGATTACAGAGCCCTTTCCAGGCCCTGTAACGCGGGATTTGTCCTTTCTGAAGCGGTCGAGGGAGCCTCGCCGCTCCTTAGGCGCTTGGTGCGCCGTCGGGATGGGTGTAGTGTCCATTGCCTCTTGAGAGGCGCCGGACACGCGCTCTTGCGAGCGAGAAGTTTCGCGAGAGAGTCTCGCCGCGAAGGACGAGACATTTGTGCCCACCAGCCCGGAGGTCGATGGGGCTGCCTTTGGGCCTGAGCTGCGCCGGGTGTTACCACAGCCAGCAATGGCCGGAGAGGGTGAGGCAGCCTTGACTGCACCCACCGTGGGAGCTGCTGGTGGCCCTGCGGGTTCGCTTCGCGTAGCGCAGGCTGCCACCGAGGGCTGTTGTGGTGCCGGCAACCCTAGGGTAACCGGGCCTGTTTGCTGGTTAGGTGGAGTAGACTTAGCTACTTCCACCCTGGGGGCAGGAGCCACAAGCGACAGCTCGCTGCGCGCGGGCTGGGCTGGTGGCAGTAGCCGCTGCGACGCTGCCCCTTGACGCGCCGCATCAGCGTAAGTGGTCGTGTGGAATGGTGAGCACCTTTTGCGTGCTTCCCTGAACGATATGTTTTCACGGACTTTCAGTGTTAGAATTTCTTTCTCTTTTTTCCAGCTTGGGCAAGACCGGGAGTACGCTGGATGGTCACCATCGCAATTTACGCAGTGAGGTGTAGCCTCGCAATTGTCTGAGGCATGGCCTTGTACTCCACACTTGGCACAGGTGAGTCGACCACGGCAGCTCTGCGAGCCATGGCCGAATCTTTGGCATTGGTAGCATCGTCTAGGATTTGGGATATATGGTCTTACTGCTATTTTTGTGTAGCCTGTTTCGATGCTTTCTGGCAAGACGCTTAATTCAAAGGTAAGTATCAGGTGTTTCGTGGGAATTTCTTTGTTGTCCCGTCTCATAACGATGCGCTGCACATTATGACGTGTTGCTCCTTCCAACCTTCCAACAACTCGGTTTCAGATAGGTCGATGAGGTCTGCTTCGGATACTACCCCGCGTACTGTGTTCATGGAGCGATGCGGTGAAACAGTAACTGGGACATCACCAAAAGTCACAAGCTTGCCGAGTCTGTTGTGTTGTTCCTTATCACGTAGCTCAAGCAGAAGGTCCCCACTTGGCATTTTGGTGACTTTATAGCCAGGGCCTAGCGTGTTCGTCAAGGTTTTCGCAACTACAAATGGGGATATGGTTCTTGCTAGTCTTTCCGTTCTCTCACTATGTACTACTTGATATCGGGGGAAGATGTCTTTAGGCCGGGTGAACAAATTGAGAAACTCATCGGTGCGTCCCCTCTTCTGAGGGAGACGATCAAGAAGTCGAGGAAAAGCGGGCGTTCCCATAACAATTTTGTGTTGTTCGGCAGCAATGGCAGCCACCCACCACGGAGTCCAACAAGGGGACGCTACAGCACTTCACGTGTAAGGCTGCAGGCGCCAGCCGTACATTGCTGCTATAACCTTATATAAAAACCCAAGAGAGGGCACCTACACAAGGTTAACCCAAGCCGCCTATGAAAAGTGTGGAAGTAACAGAAGAGAAGAGGTGACAGGACAGGGAGGACAGAAAAATAGAGAAGAAAAAGATCGGAGAGGGGGACAGGAAAAGGCGACCACCGATTTCCCCCGGGTGGGTCAGTCCGGGGGTGCCGTCTATGTGAAGCAGAGGCCAAAGAGGTGTGTTGCCTCAGCCGGGGGGCCTTAAAGGTCCGAACACCCGGCATCGGCTCAACCCCCAGGATCCCCTTTTCCCCAGACACGGCTAAGCCGCGCACGGCTACACGCGGGAGGGTCCAACCCCCATGTGCTCGGGTACGTGGTGTCGCAACTCACCAAACGCCTGCTCACGCAGACGCCCCTGCGGGGGTTAGACAGGTATGCCTTGCACAGAGCAGAATACAGTTCAATAAGTATAGGGTTTTTGTGTCTATGTAGAGTCATGACGGCTTTTACGACGCTTAGGGAGTCTGTAAATATTATTGATCTTTTGAGTTTTGATTCGCCTATACTCTTCACAGCCGATAAAAGTGCATAGGCCTCAGCCGTAAAAATGCTTGTTTCCGGGTGCAGTACATCGGACTCGGAGAACGATGGGCCGACTACTGCATAAGATACCCCTGCATGTGACTTGGAAGCGTCGGTGTAAAACTGAGTGCAGGACGAGTACTGAACTGGATTTCCAGAAAATGCATCCGGATATGTGCCTCTGGAGCATCTTTTGTGACCTCTACAAACGAAGTATCACACTCTATGAGTTGCCACTGCCACGGTGGCATTGGCTTTGCTGGGGCCATCAGAGTATTTTCAAGTAGTGGGATGTCCATTTCTTCACTAATTTTTCTTACACGTAGTGAAAAGGGTTCTCTTGCTGTCGGCCGGTTATTAAAGAGTGTGGAACTGGTCATATTATTTACGGTTGAGAAGGACGGATGTTCCGGGTTTGAATTTACTTTCAGGAAATAGGTGAGGCTTAAGGATGAACGTTGCATATCAAGCGACCACATGTCCGCCTCTACATACAGGCTTGCCACAGGACTTGTCCTGAAGGCACCAGTGGCTAGGCGGATGCCTAGATGGTGTACGGGATCCAGCATCCTTAGGGCGCTTGGCGTAGCGGAATGGTACACTATGGCGCCGTAATCTAATCTTGTAAGTATGAGGCTCTTGTACAAATTTAAAAGACACTGTGTGTCACTACCCCAAGCGGTGCGTGACAACACTTTAGAATATTCATTGTTTTCATACACTTGTTTCTTAGATACCGTATGTGTGCCACAAATGTAAGCTTCGTATCTAGAATCATACCTAAAAATTTATGTTCTGTTTTTACGTGCACGCGTTCTCCCTGCAACTCAATGTCAGGGTCGGGGTGCAGACCCCTCTTTCTGGAGAACAGGACGCAGGTAGTCTTTTGTGGGTTAAGGCTAAATCCATTCTCGTCTGCCCACTTAGACACCTTGTTCAGACCAAGCTGAATCTGCCGCTCACAGACTGCGAAGGTTGCACGAGGCGAAACCTATCTGCACATCATCGACGTATGCAGAGTAAAACATGTTTCTTGGGATATACAAACGCAAAGAACTCATTTTTACAATAAAGAGAGTGCAACTGAGCACCCCACCCTGTGGCACTTCCAGTTTCCTGCACAAATGGTCTTGATACAGCATTTCCCACACGAACACGGAAATGTGCGATTAGATAAATAACTTTCTATGACATTTAACATGTTACCACGTATACCAACGTGCGAGAGGTCTCTAAGTATTCCAAACCGCCACGTGGTATCGTAGGCTTTTTCTATATCAAGGAATACAGACAGAAAGAACTGTTTATGGACGAAAGCTTCACGAATTTGCGTCTCAATACGTATCAAATGGTCGGCGGTGGATCGACCTTCTCGAAACCCGCATTGGTACGGGTCAAGCAATTTGTTTGATTCAAGAAAATGTATCAGTCGGCGGTTAATCATTTTTTCGAATAGTTTGCACAGGCAGCTTGTTAGTGCTATAGGGCGGTAACTCGAAGCAGACGATGGGTCCTTGCCCTCCTTCAGTATAGGAATGACAATGGCCTCTTTCCAGGCAGAGGGGATCTTGCCGGAGGTCCATATAGCATTGTATAGGGAGAGGAGAGTTTTCTTTGTTTCATGAGGAAGGTGCTTCAGCATTTGATAAGCTATGCGGTCAGAGCCTGGCGCAGACTTGTTGCAGCAACTAAGTGATGCATACAGCTCAGCAATGCAGAATGGCTGGTTGTATGCCTCGTTTCCGGTACCTTTTCTTTCTAGTTTCTGTTTTTCTATTGTAGCCTTGTGCCTTTTAAATGTTTGTGAATAATGGGATGAGCTGGCCACATGTTCAAAATGTGCTCCCAGACAGTTAGCTTGGTCTTCCAGACTGTGGCCTTGTGTGTTTACCAACGGGATTGAAAAAGTTTGTAGCCCTTTTATCTTGTTAACTTTTCTCCAGACTCTGCCCTCTTCTGTATATGAGTTGATACCTGATAAAAACTTCTCCCAACTCTCTCTCCTGGCCTGTCGGCGCGTTCTCCTGCCCTCCGATTTTATTTTCTTAAAATTGACAAGATTCTCCGCAGTTGGGGAATCGCGTAGCAACCCCCACGCTTTGTTTTGTTTCCTACGAGCGTTCCGACATTCCTCGTTCCACCATGGGACACGGCGTTTGCAGGTCGCACCACTCATTTCTGGTATACATTCAGAAGCAGCATTGATTATGAAAGATGCAAGATACTCAACGGCAGCATCAATTCCCAGCAAAGATATGTCAGGCCACGAGATACCACTTGTAAGACTCTTGAATTTCTCCCAATCTGCCGTATCCAAGTTCCACCGGGGAGCTTGTGGTGGAGGTTCGTTTTGTAGTGGTGATCTCAGCAGTATGGGGAAGTGGTCACTCCCGTAAGGATTTTTTATCACTTCCCATTTGAGTTCAGGAAATATAGACGGGGAAGCTACACTGAGATCAATGGAAGAAAAAGTTTTGTTTGCGAGATTGTAGTAGGTGGGTTCCTTTTATTCAGGAGACACGCACCAGAGGAGAAAAGAAATTGTTCGATTAGGCGTCCTCGCGCATCGATACGCGTGTCGCCCCACAAGCTGCTGTGTGCATTCAAATCGCCAAGAACGAGGTAAGGTTCTGGTAATTCATCTATAAATGACTGAAACTCATGCTTGTGTAAAGGATAATGTGGGGGTATGTAGAGCGAGCAAATGGTGACGAGTTTACCCAGAAGTACAGCAGCGAACGGCTACCGCCTCAAGTGCCGTTTTGAGTGGAAGTGGCTGACAGGCTACACTTCTGTCGAGTATGATGGCCACACCACCAGATGATGTGGCAGAATCCTCGCGATCTCTTCGGAAAACAATATTCTGACGTAGGAAGTTGGTGTTTCTGGAGTTTAGGTGCGTTTCTTGAACACACAGCACCTTTGGATTAAATTTATTGATAAGTTCTTGGATGTCGTCTAGGTTGTGGATTAGTCCTCTAACATTCCACTGCATTATTGTGTTCATGTTGGATGAAAATAAAAGGCGCTGTGTGTCTGAAAAGGGAGGAGAGTGACTTTACTTTACAAGGCCTTTGTCAGGCCCTGTAATTGGTGTTTTGTCTTTTCTGGAGCGGTCAAGAGAACCTCGCCGCTCCTTCGACGCTACCTGCGCCGTTTGGCTTGGACTGGTGTCCATAGCCTCTTGCGAGGCACTGGACACCCGCTCCAAGAGAGCGATGTGTGCGTCGCGTAGACTTCGTCTCGAGCGACGAAGTCTTCGTCCCCACCGTACCGGAGGTCGACAGGACCCCTGTGGCCTCTGCAGGTGCCTGGCTGCTGCCGGAGCTTGTAGAGGCCACTGGTGTGGACACTTTGAGAGATGGCAGGGCAGCGTTGGCTGCTCCCACCTTAGGGGCGGGTGGCGTTAGCCTCGGCACGCTAGGCGTGGTCCGGGCTACCGCCAGAAGCCGTTGTGGTGCCGCCCCCCGTTGCACCACTTCGGCGAAGGATGTTTTCAGTGACAATAATGATGAGATCCGTTGTCGAGCTTCACGGAATGTTATATTCTCCTTAACTTTTACTGTAATTATTTCCTTTTCTTTCTTCCAGGCTGGACAAGCTCTGGAGTATGCAGGGTGACTGCCGTCGCAGTTCGCACAATGTAGCTCATCATTATTGCAGTCGTCAGCAGAGTGAGCGGTTGTGCCGCACTTTGCGCAAATAAGCTGCCCTCTGCAGCTCTGGGATGCGTGACCAAATCTCTGACATTTGAAGCATCGTCGTGGGTTGGGGATATAAGGTCGAACATGAAGTTTTACATAGCCGGTTTCGAGAGTCTCAGGTAAAGTAGTTGAGTTGAAAGTGAGTATTAAGTGCTTCGTTGGGATTTCGATGTCATTCCGCCTGATTTTGATGCGCTGCACGTGGATTACGCCTTGGTCCTTCCATCCATCCAGGAGTTCTTCTTCATTCAATGTCATTAAGTCTTCATCTGATACCACGCCTTTCACTGTGTTCATAGTTCGATGTGCGCTCACAGAAACAGGTATGTTACCAAAAGCTACGAGGTGTGCGAGTTTGTTGTGTTGTTCCTTGTCTTTGAGTTCGAGGAGCAAATCTCCACTTGACATCTTTGTTACCTTATAACCAGCTCCAATGGTTTCTTTTAGGCACTTGGCCACAAGAAATGGGGAAATTGCTCTAGCTTTCGTAGATGACTGCTCACAGTGAAGGACGTGGAATTTGGGGAAAGTTTCTTTGTTTTTGGGCCAGAATAGCGAGGTTGCGTCGGTGCGTACCCTTTTCGAGGCACGATCGGTAGAAAAGGGGTTTGAGGATCCCATGGAAATAAGTGATTTATTCGGCAACGGCGTCTGCCACCCACCACGGAGCCCAACAAGGGGACGTGGCAGAACATATAAACAAGTCTGCACAGCGCCAGCAGTATGCCGTTACTATAACCCAATATGGTATACCCAAGGTAGGACAGCCACACCAGGTTAACCCTTGCCGCCAGGAAAAGTGGAAGTGAATAGAAAAGATGAGAAGACAGGAAAGATGAAAAGCGGGAGAAAAAGACGAAGATTGGAGAGGAAGACAGGAAAAGGCGACTGCCGATTTCCCCCGGTTGGGTCAGTCCGGGGGTGCCGTCTATGTGAAGCAGAGGCCGAAGAGGTGTGTTGCCTCCGCCGGGGGGCCATAAAGGTCCGAACACCCAGCATCGGCTCAGCCCCCAGGATCCCCCTTTCCCCAGACACGGCTAAGCCGCGCACGGCTACACGCGGGAGGGTCTAACCCTCATGTGCTCGGGTCCGTGGTGTCGGAGGAGCTTTTTTCTGCAACGCCACTGTGTACTCTCGAAGCCCGATACACTGCTCATGAGGGCCCGAAGTGGGCAACCGAGCGTGCAAGCGATAGCTTTGCCACATTTTCCGCTCTACGACTCCGCTTCGTAGCACGCCCTGCGCTCATCTGCCCTGAACGGGAGCGTTTTGTTCTAGATGCTTTCAGTCCTTGTGCTTCTCCCAAGTTATTTGCTTTAGCTACTAAGCAGCATCTTCCTCACGGGCCTGGTCGCTTTCCTTTGAGTTGCTTTTTCGTCCTAGCGCTTCGCTACCTATTCATCTCCATACACGCCACAAAAGCTATATACACTGCGTTTTATTTTAGTTTGAAAATTTTGGAAAACAGATGCCGCATGAAGCTTAAAGCGTAATTCGGCCTGTGTAAGTTATTACTTTAGGAGGTGGGCGTTACTTGCATGACATTAGAATAATCGCATGAGTAATTAACAAGACGTAATACTTACCTGTATAAAATTTGGAGGACGCTTAAGATTCGCCTTTAAGAGTGGACGCGATAGCATTCAAAGATCCCTAAGTGCTTGTCAGGCTTCCCGGCAACTGCACCCTTTTTTTTTTTCTTCACCTTTGCATCCGGGCGCTGCTGCCGAGGCGATCGCCATTTGAATGGTGTTTCGGCAAGGAACCGACTCGGGCGCGCCCCTGTATGAATTGTAGAAATGCTGGAAAAGAAGTTTGTGTTTGAGTTTCCACGTAACAGAAAAATGTTTTCTCGTATATTCAAATTACAATCCGACGCTATCATGTCTGTAGGTTGTGGTTAAGTCGTACTTTACGATTTTTCCGACGCAATTTACTTTTAGAAAATCCGTTAGCCCGCTAACACATCTGTGACACGTGGAGGGCCTGTGGGGTAGGGGTGGGTCGGCATGATTATCGCGGCCGCGGACGCCAGCGCCAGTGCCCATGGTACGAAATTGGGTAAGGACACCTAAAATAAAATATTCATTTCCTTTCGTCATTCGAAAATGCGCTTCACACAGGTTTCTATGCAAACGCCAGGGTCTCCATCTACACTGTGTTTAACGTCCTGTTACGCCGCAATCATACATCCGAATTTCTCATGTGGTCACGCTTAAGGCGTTTTATATGTTGTGTTCATGGATGTTCGCGCTTAATTGCATCACTGTAGTACAAAAAAATGCGATGCTACAATGCTGAATGCGCTATTTATACAAACTATGCAAAGAAGGGCGTCTTCATGCAACATCATTCACTTCCTGCTCTCACTCTGATAATCGCTCGCGCGATGTTGCAAGCATTGTGAAAGTTCTGAAAGACAACGGTATGAAATCAATTTTGCTTTGAGTCGCTCATTGATAATAAGTTGTTCCATCATAGGATATTCAACCACATCATGTTGGCTGTTATTACCGACCAAGATTTTGATTTGATTTATTGATTTCCATTTACCCACACACACAGGTATAGAGGAGTGGTAAATGTAAAAGATCTGTTATCCTTATCCATGGTTACAAGTAGGGCACTCTAAACGTTGCTAATACAAATTGCTAAAGCCAGTTCGGTCTCGGCGATGAAAAAATAAACATGCGAACACCTTATACATTTTAGTTTCCAATGTCAGGAGTACAACTTGGAAAAGGCTGACTATCCACGAATGGTCATTACATCAGATTGCGTTATTTCCAACAAAGAATGTGCCGTGGTATGAAGGTTAGTTAGTTAGTTAAATTGGGTTTATTGGCACAAAAGCAACTTAGACTTTGCTGCACCAGACACAGGGTTTAGAAAGCCAATGGTAGAAAAGAGCAAAACATGTATTATTTAAAGTCTTTTCAGAAAGCCTACTTCGTCTAAAACATTCACGACATCTGCAAGAGGGACAAGGGAATCGTCTCCCAAAATGAGAGTGGAGTGGAGTGGAGTGGTACATGCAAATTGTAGAGATCGTGGAAATGTTTTTGTCTTTGTCTTTCAATATGCGGTTGTAGATCTATAAAGGTTATAACGTCATTCCTGCTAAGAATAAATTTTAATGCATATAATCTCCTCCTTTTCAAGAAATTTAAATAAACATATATACCCATTAACACAGCAAGCAGTTTCTGAAAGGTGTTTCTGGAATGATACATATGGTCCCCTTTGTTTGGGCAAGGGTTATGCAAGCCAATCTGTCTATTTTAACAATGTGCGCTCAAGGAGCATCATGAGTCCCAAAAATCACCTGGGATGTCACAAATGGCATCACACCTGGTACAAGGTGGAGGTGCTGACCTGTTTTAAGTAAAACAGAAATAATTTTCATAATAACTATTTCAAACACAGGGGTCTCCCTTATTACAAGAAAGAAAAGAAAAAGAAGGCATGCTTGCGTTCGCCATCCTTCGTCCATGGTTCGCGCTAAAAAATGCATTTGTGGATTGGTAGCCTCAGTGTATGTTATGATTTAAGCTTTCCGGCTTCTTCAGGGTCAATAATGAGTGTAATTCATTGTACGGTTAATTATTTTCATGAGTATATACGCGAAGCTTCATCGAGTAATCATCCAGTCTCTACTAAGTGTATTCTCTTCTGGTTACCCCGTGTTCCCTCTTTTCATCGTGCTAAAA
>NC_051164.1:59022100-59054922 GCF_013339745.2 Dermacentor silvarum
TTGCAGCATCTATCAATGCTGCATCAGCTAGAAATACCCGCTACATCGCGTGCCCACCTACAGCGTCTGAACGCATCGCTTGCAGTTGCCTTGATATTGACGCGCATATTATCCGAGTAAGTATGGCGCGTGTGACGTACCCCGCGCCAACTAACAAATGCGAGCGAGCGTCTTACGATAACCGAATCGTTAACGCATCCTGCTCCTAGCGTTATGGCGCCGCTGTGGTGTATCCGTCCCCAGTGGGGGGATTGGGCAATATATTTTCATTGCGATATAGCCATTAAAAATAGGAAACTGTTTGGGATGCATACTTTTGTGGGTGTTTACCATTATCCCGATGATGCGGTGTCCGTAGTTGTCATCAAGCGATGTCAGTAGTATTTACCTTGCCACAAGTATGAAGAAAAGGTCAACATTGCGATGTTCGACAAGCCTGCATAAAGCGCTGCATTCTGCATAACCATAATATATATATATATTATATATATATATATATATATATATATATATAATAATGTCTGTGTGTGTGGGGGGGGGGGTTGGCGACGGAATTAACTTTTCGGTTGCGATGTTTATTCATTACGTGTGCGTGTGCGTCCATGTGTGTGTGTGTGTGTGTGTGTGTGTACTCATATATGCTAATAACCTTCATGGACATCACCAGAACGAGCCCTTTGAGATCATCGCTGCGTGTTGGTGATGATGATAATTTCTATACTGTGGCCCATATTTACAACGGGGATTCGCAAATAAGAGGATGGTACATTTGAAATAAGTACGAAAAAATTAAGAAACAAATGTAAATATAAGAGTTCTCATGTTGCGTAGCACTGATGTCCGAGAGCACCGGCATGCACGCTCTAGTTTTTTTTTATTTTTTTGCTTTTTTTGCTGTTTCACGCCTGAGACCCACAAACGAAATGGACAATTTTATAGCACTTATTGAACCGCATCACAAAAGCTGCACTTCCGATAGATCATTATAATTTTTATACTCGTGTATTAAATCACAGGGACGCCAATGGCCTGGCTAACTTGGAAATCATTCCGTGTAGATTGAACAATTCTATTATCATCTGGATGGTCTCGTTCTGCAAACCTACTCGCTGCTTCGCCAAATGAGACGCTGACTGGTACTATAGTTGCCAGTGCTATGTTTATATCCTTCGGATACACAATAGCATCACATGGGTTTATCGACAAGGGTACTTCAGTAAACTCGTTCATTTGATTTCATTTTTTAAATCGGCCCCTTTGCGCCTCAGTTGCAGCGCGAATATTAGCGGTGACTGGTCTCTAACACGCGCCATGCATGTCACCGCGACAGATGGACCGCTGGAGATAAGGCAGATAGCCTCATCGTGTAATTTCCACCTGCCTGGTTGCGGAAAGCGCTTTTAATAAACTAATTGCGCATTGTGCAAGGCATTCAGATGCTTTCAGGGAATGTCTCCTGTCTCATAGCTAAAGATCTGATTAGAAAGGTTGGTCGGAAAATTGACGTTAAGCTAGGCCTGCCTAACGTAAAACTATTCCTATCTGGTTTTATTCCAAATTGACCATTAGCCCTCCGTGATAGATCAAAACGGCTCGTACTCTGCCCACAGATATATATATATAGGCGTGGTGCCCGACCGTATGGGCTGGACCTGAACCATTGTGACCTATCACTGAGGGCTAATGGCAGATAAGAAAAAAAAAGATTCGAATGATGTTAGGCTATACCGGGCCTAGAGTGTATACCTGTGTGCCATGAATCCCTTCACCTTTCCGAAGTCCTGTCAGTTATTGATATTGCAATCGGTATTTACGCTGTGCGAGACGGATCATTCTCAGTGTTTGACGAAAAGTGCCGTGAAGTCAGTGTCAGGTGTCTTTGGTTTGGCTTCTACGAGCAAATCATGGGGCAAAAAAAAGCATCAGTGATACACAGGTGCATTTCACGACTACACTGAGGTCGGGCATGGTTGACACGTGTGTAGATGTAAAACCTATACTTCCTACCCATCATTATGCGTACGTTGTTAATAAAATACATTTTATAGCGCCAAGAGGCTAAGCGCTAACTTGCACAGCATAGCATTGACAAAGCACATGTGTCCTTCATTTTAAATGTGGCTCTGGCTACATCGCGGACGTTGCTGTACACAAGATGACAGGTTCGAATCTCGGCAACTGTGGCCGCCTTGCCGTGTTAGTGGCATCCGAAACTTTCCGTAATTTCCGTGTACAAAAAAAGGAGAAAAAAAAACAGGTGCTTTAAGATCAATCCGGTGGCCTCCACTACGGCGTTCTTCATTATCGAGTGTGCAATTTCCAGGCGGAAACCCTACAACTGCCTCAAATTAACGTGTTCAACTGTTTCGGGAGACTCATCATCAGCATACGCTGCTGCAGCTGGACATTAGGATAATGAAAATTGTTTTAAAAGCCGTATTGAGATGGATGAATATGCGTGTGTGATAACATTGAGATCAGGATTTATAAGATGAAGGGTAAGGGGCCCCCAAGAGATGACAAAAAGGTAAAGCTACTGACACATCGTGTAGGAGTCATTTTAGCGACAAAAATGAATAGAAAGAAAATATATTGTCAGCCCCGGAAATCGTTTTCGTAACGGTTTTCCCGTATCTGATCTCAGATGGGATTTTACTACTATTCGCATATAAACCAGACAATTTATTTCACCAGCTGGGGTGTATGTCACCAGCCCGCACAACAAATAACAAAACTCTTTTTTTTTTGTTGGACTCTTTGTTTTAAACTCACGTACCCATACCTAAGCCCAAGTCGTTATTTTAAGATAGGCTGCATGGCTAGGTTTGTATTTCCAATGCTTATAAATGAGGTTTATTACACGAAGGACCGATGTCTGGTAGAGCGTTTCACCGAGCACGGTCTCTAAGCTCGAACCTCTGCGGCACGCGATGTTGTCGATATTGCTGCGGCTTCCGCACAAGCGTGCGCCTTCATTACACCAGCCAGAAATTTTTCAGCAGTGGTGTCGCTAACAGCCTCAAAATTTCCAGATAAATTCCTTACTTGTTCACTTTAGGGCACAAATAATTGCAAAATATACACTGAGTAGTAGCGAAGTCGTGTATACACTGTAAAAATCGCATGTCTAAAGTGTTGCCACAGTAATATGTCTCCAAAATCTGTTAAAAGACATTCCATGAAGATCGTCCCAAACTTTTAGAGGCACGTTCGTGGGTAACTGCTAATTGGAATGCCAATGTATGTTTTTAATTTATTTCTTTGGCCATTCTAGATAGCGTATTGATTTGAAACTCAAGATAGTCTTAGGACTTGTGCTGGACATATTTCTAATCACTGCTCTTCGATTTCACTTTATCAAATGTATACAAGCTAATGTGACCAATTAGAGAATTGATTGCCAGTATAAAGCAATTAGCAACATTATAATAAAATTACTTCTTGCTGCTAAAAGCCACACAGCCTATCTAAAAAAACGGCGGTGGCATAGATGCGATAGCTTATTTTAAAAGGAAATTTTACGCATAAAAGTAAACGCGAGCCACATCGAGCGCACATGACACATCCAACACAATTCATTGGGTGCATTTTCTACGTAGTGAATGACAAATATTTGACATGAACATTCCCGTTCCCATCTTTATGCGTTCTAATCTTTGTTTTCTTTCGAGGAAAATACTACATTATGCATACAATGTTTTATTGCGATAGCAATTATATGGACACTCCAAAGCAGATTTCTGCCGTCGGCGTCGCCATCGTCGTCGCCGTCGCCGTGAGGTTCCGTATGACGTCAATGGAGATGAAATCGTCGCCGTGCGCCGAACGCTGTATGTGTGAGTGAAAATGTGCGAGGGACGCGCGCTTTCACGGGGAGTGAGCGCACGGCGGAGAACAAACGCCCGTTCTGTGCCGTGCTCCCTTAAGGGCTGCAGAAGTAGGCTTCCTTTACAATGCTGTCCTCCTTTACAATCACCATCTATGTAGAGCAAACGCGCCTTCTTCCGACGCGCGAAAGGCCGCGGGGGAGGGGGGCTGGGGAGGGAAGGGAGGCAACGTTTAGCTGCGGCACCAAGTGCCTATTTATATCAGAGGATCCGGCAACAGTCAGCAACGCCGCACGCATTTTGTGCGAACGCGGGCAAAACGCCGACGGCGTCGACAACATTTCTGCGTGTTGCCGGGGCTGCTGCATGTCCAAGTTTATACAGCTGATAAAGCTACTATCATTACTCCGTATAGCTCTCTACAAATTTGCTATCGCAATTGATGCTTCGGCTTTCGGGTGAAACTGCGACAACTTTTTGTATGTAAAAACCTAGGAAAGCTTTCATATAAATAAGTTGTCGCAGTTTCACCTGAAAGGCGAAGCATCACTTGCGATAGCAAATTTGTAGAGATCTATACGGAGTAATGATAATAGCTTTATCAGCTGTATAAACTTGGACATGCAGGAGCACCGGCAGCACGCAGAAATGTTGTCGACGCCGTCGGCGTTTTGCCCGCGTTCGCACGAAACGCGTGCGGCGTTGGTGACTGTTGCCGGAGCCTCTGATATAAATAGGCACTTGGTTCCGCAGCTAAACGTCGCCTCCCTTCCCTCCCCCTCCCCCCCCCCCGCGGCCTTTCGCGCGTCGGAATATGGCGCGTTTGCTCTACATATATGGTGATTGTAAAGGAGGACAGGATTGTAAAGGAAGCCTACTTCTGCAGCCCTTAAGGGAGCATGGCGCAGACCGCGCATTTGTTCTCCGCCGTGGGTTCACTCCCCGTGAAAGCGCGCGTTCCTCGCGCCCTTTCACTCGCACATACAGCGTTTGGCAGCGCGCGGCGACGATTTCATCTCCATTGACGTCATACGGAACCTCACGGCGACGGCGACTGCGACGGCGACGTCGACGGCAGAAATCTGCTTCGGAGTGTCCATATAATTGCTATCGCAATAAAACAACAGAGTCGACTCTTGCAGCTTCCTCTGCTGTTATCCAAGAGGAGGACTGTGTGAGGATTATACTAAGTGAACAAACGTCTGTATTGTACGAAAAACCCTTCATTCGGCTGAAGAAAGGGTACATGCTCTACGTATTCTAGAAAATAGTGGGTTACTGATCTAAGCACTGCTGAGGTCATTAGTTAAGACAGAGAGAAAGAAACCTTTATTGTTGAAACTGTGTCCCGAGTGAGGCCCGGTATCACCCTGAGGTGGGAAGGTTCCTTAGTCCAGGAACCCTCTGGCTTCGACTGCCCTCTTGGCCCTTGGGACGAGTTGTCGTTGGTCTTCCAGGTCCCCGAGGGCGAGCTTGGCCGCCAACGTTTCGAATAGGTGGTGTTCGTTTGCTTGTGGTGCTCGGTTAGCGTCCATTTCCGGCTGCATTTCGCTGTCTTCATGCCACGGGCATTCTAGGAGCAAGTGTTCCAGGGTGTCGCGAACGTTGCAGAGTAGGCAGAGGTAGCTCTGGAGCGTCGGGTAGAGGCGGTGCATTATAGTTCCGTGAGTGTAAGTATTGCTTTGTAGGCGTCTGAGTACCACGCTTTCTTCTTTGCCAAGGTTTGGGTGTGGTGGAGGGTACACGCGGCGCTCGAGCCTGTAGTGTTGCAATATCGCCGAATAGTTGTTGGGTACGACTTCCGCCTGTTCTGCCGCGGGTCGGAGAGCGTGTGGGGTGAGGGGAGCCCGGCTGACGTGCTCGCGGGCAGCGGTGTGGGCCGCTTCGTTCCCCTCTAGTCCCTCGTGTCCGGGTACCCACGTTACGCAGGTGCACGGGAGCGGAATGCTACGTCGTTTTAGTATCTTGAGTGCATCAGTCGAGATGCGGACCCTAGAGAAATTTCTACAGGCGGCCTGAGAGTCGGTGAAAATGACTGCTGCGTCTGTGCATGTGATGGTGGCGAGAGCGATTGCCGCTTCTTCCGCCGTTTCCGGGTTGCGTGCCTTGACGGTTACCAATGCTAACTCGCGGCCTCGGGAGTCTACGACATCATTAGTTTAAAAACAAATTTTACCCAGTGATGTCAATTTGTGAGCGCCACTTTGTACATTATAAAGGAGCGATGAGAATAATCATGCCTATAGAGGTCTACAATCCAATTTTTACAGTTTATAGCTATATATCTTAACACTCGTCCTAGTAAAGCACAAGAGAGTTACCGGATTTTTTTTTTCAGAATTTCAGAAGTTATTCTTAGTATAAGAGTAACGGTACAGATGATGTGAAAATCATTTTGCCGATGGTAACGAAAAGAGGATTGTGCTCTGAGACAACGTGTATTCGAAACGTTCAGTACTGACTAAAATGCGTTCGCCTAGCTTTGTAGGAAATGCGGGACAGAAACGCTGGCACAAAACGCGACTTGCAAGCAAGCTGAGGTATCAGCCGCAGAGAGTGAAATTTCTTGGAATCCATAGGATAGGGTAACAGAAATAACCGAATGCCGAAAATGAGCACCACGAGAACAAGGTAAAAGCGGGAGCCAATGTTCCGACAAGTGGACTTGTCTTTTACAAGTCCACTTGTCAAAACGTTAGCTCCTACTTCCACCTAGTTCTCGTGTTGCTCATCGTCTTGAATTTACATCTCCCACATTCCCAGTGTCTTCCCCGAATACAAAAAAAGTATTACATAAATTCATCGCAGACAAAGCTTCTCAAACGACACGAAAATCCTACTCTTGTGCGCTTGTTGCACTTCAGGGGATGTCGCAGTGACGGCAGCACGGTTGTAAAAAAGTTTTATGATTGAGACGAAAAACCCCTGAAAGATTCAAATAATTTTGAGGCATTTGTGTTGGTCGAGGAGAAAGCAGTAGTGGTAAAAACTGTGATTCAGCTTAGCCTACACAATGGCCCTGTGATGTTGCCCTTAAGCGCCTGTGAACACACATGGGCTCCTGCTCTTTGCGAACCAACCTTTTCAGACTGCTATGGTTACACAGCCTTACCGCTGAGCATTCTCGTACTGTTTCCAAATCTCCTTATGTAGATACCCCACGTATGTTTTTGCGGTGGCGGTTTGTTCCGTTTTCACTTGCGTATATCTGCGAAGTAAGCCTCCGATGAAGTCGTCTGATTTTGCAAAAATGAGCCTTTAAATATTTTCGTATGGGTAGCTAAACCGCTTAGGCAGAAATTACTCCCGGCGCTTGTAGATGCCAAAGTCGGAAACGAAGCAAACATCTAGGTCTGAGTGTTATTGATTAATATATATACATTTATTTGCCGAATCATACCATCCATCATGAACGTCGCACTAGGCATTGCAACTCTCACAGGAATAACACTCCACAAATCACTCCCGCAGCACTTAAGACACAAAGAGTAAATAAAAGATAGATCATTTCTTATGTCCAATCTGCGCATAGAAAACCCTTAAAACGAGCTGGTTACTAGCAAGTCGCGTGGAATATTATGGCTAAAAACATGAATTACCACACGTTTTGGGGTGTCGGTGGCCACAGCGACACTTATTGTAGGGACGTTTGGAAAGGACCACCGCTCGGGGGAAATTCCCACCTCATGTAGGCCCTTGCTGTCCGGTACTGGCTTTCCCAAGACGTCGCTTGTGACGAACTATCCAGGGAGAAGCTGTTGTGTATTGTTTGAATACTTGTTTCTTACGCTGTGGCCACCCACTTAACTGATTACATCATAAGATCAACACTCGTATCACGAGAGACAGAAAAAAATAAAAAAGCAAATCCACAAAGGACAAGTTAATATACAAATTAGACCCTCAAAAAAGAAGAGGAACGCGAGATTGAATCTGGAGAGGTGAATCCAAATTCTGTAAAAGCCATAAAGGACAAGTTAATAAAAACACATTAAACCCTCAAAAACGAACGCTACATGGAATCTCTTGGAGGGAATATACACTTATTTACGGAATCTGTTAAGGCAAATAAGGCAGCCGTGAAGGACACAGGCACTCAGCCAGGCTAAATCAGCCCGAGACAGACCCAAGGACCTGTCCAACTGCGAATTTTCGCGACACACCATACTCCTGGCACCAAACACCATACCCTGGGAGGAAAAGGTCTTCCGATAATCAAAGCATCCCTTCAAAATATCATATTTTGATGCTTTTTGACGCGCCTTATCCTTCAGAACCCCCTCGCTTGCGTCCCAAACGACAGCAAGGTGAACTATTAGAACCTCACCATCAGACTCGATGACAAAGTCAGGTTTCAGCCTAGTGCTTTCCCAAGTAGTAAGTCGAGGTTCTTCACGAACGACGACATTGGGATACTTTTCTCGCACAAGACGGGCCACCTGTGTAGCCACAAAGTTATGCCGCTCGGTCCGCGCGAGGTGCACACACTCAACACTCCTGCAGGATATGGAAGGTTCTTTCCGGCTTTTCATGACATCTATGGCAGAGCCTTGATGTGGGGTCGCTACTCTGTTTCTTGGTCAGGAACCTTGTAGGATATAGATTCGTCCTGAAGCGTAGTGCTTTGAACGATCACCCTCCTTTAATAGCTTGGAATTGTGATAGATACAAGTATTGGCTATGGACTGGTCATGATGTGCAAAAAGATCCTTATTAATTATATTTGGATTTGAGGTCGGACCACCACTTGTGAGATCCTCTTCGCAAAGCCGCTTCAACCCCTTTCGGCGAAGGGATACCTGAAGGGATTTGGAAAAGCTCAGAAAGTCTTTGAAAGTTTTTATTTAGTATGCTATCGAATAGGTTGTCGACAAAGGCATCCCCCAGTCTAAGGAGGCATGTAAGGCCCTCAAATTGAACTGCCTTCGCTACTCTGTGAAGTTGAATGACCCCCCCCCCCCCGCTCCTCGATGGTAACCACATATGAATGTTGGGGAAGCCCGGGGGAAGATGAAGAATCTTCTTGATCTCCTTGCGACCCAGCCCATCTAGCCTACAAGACTGAAAATACTTCCAAAAAGTTGGAGGCACTATACAAGAACACCAGGACAATCAACTGTCTTAAGCAATTGATCTTCTGGAAAGGCTTTAGTGAGGCCTTCGCAACCAGATCGAGAAGTCTCAATGCTTTGGTTGATTGGACTGTTGGATTTTTGTTGATGAATAAGTCTAACCCAAGATACCGAATCGCCTCGTCTCTGCGCTTCAGTATGACATCCTGACCTAGAATTGACGATGCAGGAATAATATAGTCGAAATCATTGCTAAAGTGATTGGCCGCCAACCAAAATACTGGGACTTGCAAGGGTTAGTGTGTAGATCAACATTCTGAAGAAAGGATACCGTTTCATCTAACAAAAGTTTTAGACCTTCAAAGGTATCGGACAGCAACAGCAAATCGGCAGCGAATGCCATCGCTGCCATAGAAGTATCCTGTAAAGAAACTCATACACCCATATTATTAAGCCGGTAGATTAGGGGATCAAGGATGCAATTGAAAAGGAAAAGAGAAAGAGGATGGCCCTGGTTGATGCCTCTCCTAAGCAGGACAGAATGTTGTCTGAAACGCCACCACATGTGAATGTGGTAGTGCGTGGGGACACTGCAGTGCTTCAAGGGCACTGAAAGTGGCTGAATGAGAAACGGAATCGAAGGCTTTGCATAGATCAAGATTCACAGCAAAAAAGGATTTCTGTCTAAGTTTAAGAGTTCTCATTATTCCCTGCAGGACAAGTAAATTGGAAGACGTGCTGCAATCCTCGGCAAAGCCAGATTGGTACTTGTGAAAATGATTCGTGGCACTTAGCCTGCAAAGTTGAAATTTGGAAAATAAACTGAAAAGAGCAGGAGAAACTGAGATTTGTCTGAAATCACCTGGTACCCCCTGGGTTGGATTTCTTAGGTATAAATACCGTTCTGCTCTCTTTCATTTCTATCGGAATTAAACCAAACGCTATCCAATTGTTAAATATATGTGTTAAAATAGTAAGAATGATCTTTAAGAGTTATATAGTCGGACTGTTGTCTGGACCTGAGGAATATTTGGAATAAAGGAATCTAATGGAAGCCGCAACTTCTCCTTCTGTGAATAAGGTCTCGTCAACCTCAAGAGCAATAGATGCTTTCAACGGTGAAGTAAGTGGTGTGGAGTAAGTGGTAAAGATGGGGTCAAATTCTTTATGCAAATCATGCAGAGACTATGCAATTGAAGAATCACCTATGAGCAGTTGATCAGCAAGTACTTTGGGACCTAAATAGTAGTCTCTGACGCTCAACATAGCGAGAGCGCTTGCGTTGGCTTCGATTCTGTGCCTGTTGTGTAGCTGTACAAAATTTAACCTTATCCTTGTTTTTCGACTTCTGTTTTACACGAAAAATTTATAGATGGATCGAAGATCGTCCATAGAAGTAGTGCCCGCTACTAGGGAGGAGACCATAGCAACATCAGAAATTCCAACCTCAGAAAGGGAAAGGCGGACCTCAGCGGCAGAAAGCTCCAAAGGAGGAGGACTTATATAACTGGAAAAAAGATGGAAGAGTGGGAGGTGGGAGGTGGGACAGCAGTCTCAAATTGTAGAAGCTGAAAACTGTCCTGATATTGAGCTGTGCGATGAACATATGTGGTATGGACGAAATAGTGCGACTACTAAAAACCTCGTGAAGGTCTTCATTAATCCTTTTGTGGTTGCCTATATTAACCTCACGTTTTGCCAGAGCTATCACTTCAGAGTCTATCTACCGACAGTGAGAGTAAGATGGACAGTTTGCGATATGGACTTCAGCTATGCCAGTGTGTGTGGCCCTGAGTCTAGAGAGAATTTCAGTGTATCTTGGTTTTTTACGTATTTTTTCAATAGAATCTTTAGAAGGGTGTGGAAACTTAGTAGCTAAGACATCAACTATAGAGTAGACTTCGCCGAGAGACAATTGAGCGTAAGCGACAGTCGCCAGATCCGTAGGAGTCCATTGACCCTGAGTTAAAATGAAATAACATCATGTCAGATGACAAGGTGAAGGAAAGACAGGTTCAGCATCATTTACATTGTTTAACGAATCATCATGTGCAAAGCTTGGCACAGACATAGGAAAGATTTCATTGATATTTTGACTAAGACCAGTGGCGAAACCTTCGCTCAAATCACCTGCCAAAAGACAAGACGGTGTGTCAGCAGATACTGATTCGACACTAAGCGGTTCAGGCGGGTGAAGTTCAGAGGTAGTAACCTCAGAATTCGACTGTTCATTAGTTGCAGACTGCAACTGTGCAAAATGCATGCGTTTACATTTAGATGCATGGGAGGACATAGATTTGGAGGACTGAAGTACCTTAATGATGCAGTAAAGACATTGCCATACCAAGTGGATTGAGTGAGAAGAAAAGTGTGTGTCCAACTTATTCCCTGAGGTTACTCGGCCATTACAGATATGGCAGATGTAAGTGTCTGTATTATAAGGAATTGTATGTTCACTCTTATGAAGTTCACGTCATCCGGGGCAGGATAGAAAATCCCCATCACCCGGGGTGAACAGACCCCCCAAAAAGTGAAAGAAAAAAATGGAAAGCGCAAAGCCCAAGCACTTTCGAAAAATCTGAATTGGACAAATCCTAACCAGAAGCAGTGGGACAGGTTCAAGATCGGTGGATAATGGACAAAACTAAGCTATAGAATCATGCAGTCGTAATTTCACACTGAAACATCTGAAACGTGGCACAAGTTCAGATCCGGGAAAGGTCCTACTATAGGAGCAAGCTTCCCTGCCTTAGCAAGCCAAGGGCCTGCTTTTGGGCGGGAGGCACGAGCCCACTTTGGCAGACAGACTCCCCTTCCTTGGCTAACCAAGGACGTGCTTTAGGCAGGAAGCACGGACCGTTCTCCAGACCACAGACCTGTGCAGTTTACCGTGGGCCCTGTACTGCTTCGCTTTGGTCAGCTGGTGCAGTTTACCATAAACTGTTGCTGCTTTACTGAATCAGCGGGCGCAGTAACCATAAACCTAACCCTGCTTTGCACTGCTGGCGCAGGTGGCCGAAGCTAAAGCTGCTTTACCGGATCGGACGGCGCATTCTTTCAAACGAGTAGTAGACTTTAATTTAAATTTTCAATCGGGTGGTAGACAAGTGGAGAAACCCCTAGAGATACGTTGACTGAGGCACGTAACCTCCCGTGAAAAGGCGACTCGAAGTTGCAGGCGCCCGTGACCGCTGAAAGATAGGGAGTGGTCCGAGTTGCTCCCGCGGGTGGAGGAACTCTAGGACTAGTAGCCCAAGGCCTTTTTTCAGAGAAAGAAGTTACACCCGCACGGCGATCTTGGGCCTTTTTGAGACGCTTCTTATTTCACCAGACTTTCGCCTGGCTATCCAGGGGACACCACGTGTGGAGGTGGGCGTCTCTGAAGCAGCCGAAAACAAAACATAACGATCATAACGAGCACAACCATGTCTGTTTTCAATTATTTCTTTAATTCGCTCTGAGGAATCTCGGAAAGAAAAGAAAAAAAAGCGGCAGCGGTCGAACGCAAGATGTTGGCAGAGGAGAAGCTGCGCCCCCCGCCCTGCCGTGCTGCCTTCCCGCTTTCTTGCTTTCGCGTGGGAGATTGAGTGGCCAGTTCCCCTTGCGCCCGGTTTCAGGATAAGCATTTGGTGAAGCAGCACAGCGTCGCCCCGCCTCCCTCCCTCTTTCCCTCCCATACCCCCACGGCCTTTCGCGCGACGGTCGCGTTTGTTTTCCGCCGTGCGTTCGCTCTCCGTGATAGCACGCATCCCCCGCGCGCTTTCACTCGCGCATACAGCGCACGGTGACGATTTTATCGCCCTGGACTTTATACGGAACCTCACGACGACGGCGACGACGACGACGACGCCACCGGCAGAAATCCGGTTGAAGTGTCCATAAAATTGCTATCGCAATAATAAATCGAATGCACACGGCCTATTGGTCTTACAGGTAAATCAGTACGACTATTAGAAATTTTATTGGTCTAATACAAAACTTATACAGCTAACACAAAACTGTATTATACTAATTAATACAAACTTTTATTAGAATGTGTGCTATAGCTGAAACTGCCAAACTTAATTGCTCAGTATAAGTAGGACTAGCTGCTGCTGTCTTAGCAAGCACTGCATGTTACTTGCTTTCAGTTAAACTTCGAACTGGTCACCATTTCATTTGTATCCAAACTGGAACCAGTTTCTACCAGTACAACTGGCCAATGTTTAAGTTGGTTCCAGTTGCTAATGATACAGCTGGTCAAAGTTCCAGTTGGAATGCAACTGGAACCAGTTGATTCCAGTACAACTGGTGAAAGTTCCAGTTGCCTCTCTACTGGAGAGAGTTGATTCCAGTGCAACTAGTCAAAATTCCAGTTGGATCCCAACTGGAACCAGTTGCTACCCAGTTGGTGTGTAGCTGGGACCAGTTGGTTTCCAGCTTAAACCAGTTCATCCCAGCTGATCCCAGTTAGATCCCAGTTGGAAATTTTCACTTGGGTTACTTATACTGAGCATTTAGGTTTGGCAGTTTGTGCAACCCTAGCAAACATTCTAATAGAAGTGTGTATTAATTAGACTAATACAATTTTGTATTAGTTCTATATGTTTTGTATTAGACCAATAGAAATTTCTATTAGTCGTACTGATTTACCTATAAGACCAATAGGCCGTGTCTATTCGATTTATTAGTCTTATACAAGCAGTGTTGCGTGCCTACTAGTTTCTCTATTAGACTAATAGGCCCTATTGGCCTTATGTAGATCGTTGCTGGTCTGATACAACAAGTATTGCCATAGATTCCGCAGCTCTTGTTTGCTGGTGAAAGTTAATCGACAAAAAATTAGACTAGCGGACCGCTTGCTTGCATGGAGAGGTGTTTTTAATTAATCACTGAATAATTAAAAATTATGCTGTACAATTGTGCAGCAGATTGCGTTCGCACGTTTACATTAGTTTCAGCGCACCCTGTCTCAGCGACATACACAAAAGTGACGTGCGCCTACATGGTCTTGCCAATTTTGCTTCAGTGAGCCTCGTCGCAATGAGTCGTTGAAGAAACAGCTAGTGTTTACAGCACAGCGAACACTTCCTCACGAAAAGAAAAAAAAAAAAAACGAACAACCAGCCGTAATTTGCAAGACAGACCGCGGTGCCCGGTGAGCTTACGAACGACGGTGCAATAGCAGCAACCAAACTTGTTTGCGGCTGAAGTTTCGTCAGTGTCGTATTTTCTGTTTAAGTGCGTATAAAGTAAATGATAAGCTTTTAATCTAAATTGCTAACTTGATACCGCATATAAAAGGCCGTAATATTTATTAGAGAAGGGAACACTGCGGGGGGGAAGGACATAAAACTGCGACCGTAGTCAGCCGTAGATGCGCACAGCACGTGTGCAATGGCGGCTGTGGATATCATGTCAAGGCGAGGCGTCACGCGAGGCGTGCGTGCGTGTTAGTGAATGAACGATGTGTTTTTAAGGCACCCGTGGTGTTAGCGCCTGTGCAATCTCCTTCGTGCAGTAGTATATTTGGATAGTTTTATCTATGGCTGCTGTTGTGACTTCAAAACATCGCAAGGCAACTGTTTTACACATGTCCTTCGCGGCTTTGCGGATCTATCAGCGTGCATCGAAGTATATTGTTTTCCCCGGCACCGATTTACCGTTTCGAGGTAATTATACTTCTTATTTATGCTTCTATAGTACAGTATGAAGTGCTTTCCTCTTTTTTTTATCCTGAAGGTGGGCGTAAGTACTTCCGTACAGTGCCGTCGGGCCGATTGCTGTGTGCGTTGCAGCAATGGCATGCCTGTTTCCGACAATGCTGTGCAAGATTTCTGTCTAGAGTTCCTTATATCAGCCTACTATTTCGATAGAACACACATCTTATGTTTATTTTGTGTGCTTTATAATTGTCCTGTCGTGTCACGTGGCGTCATTTTTTAGTATCATCAACATTTTCAGCTAGCATATATCACACTCGACTAAAATTAGTTTGGTAATTGTGGAGCCACATTATTCCAATGTGGAAGGAAATATTGCCAGCTTAAGCGTTTAGCGGTAGAACTAGCACCCGTGTTTTTAACTGCTTCTATATGTGTGTATTTTTGTGCCCAGGTTTTTTTAACCACTTCCTCAAAAGGAAGCCCTTTGGTCTAAGTCAACAAAAAGCTCTCAATCAAGATTGCTGACCTAACGAAGATCTCGACCGAGGAATCTGTAAACATAGATGTTGTGGTAATAAATGCCTCTAGCAATTTTTACCTGTTTTTCGTTATGTATCTGGTACATTGCAACATTTTCTTTCACACCAATAGACCAATTAGACTAATACACTAATAGACCTACGAGACCAATAGGCCTATTAGACTAATGCACTAATAGACCTGATAGACTGTGTTAGTGTCAATAACCTAATGGGCTATTACTTTTTGTATTTGAATTTTTGCTAGGGAATTAAGCAATAACAGCTCAAGTGCCTTAGTTGTGTGAAATCAGTCAGCAGAATACACTTTTGGTATGGTTCCGCACGAGCCAGTTACAATGGGGTCCAACTGGGACCAGTTATATAATGGGGACCAACTTATTGGACCAATTATAATGGGGACCAACTTGGATCAGTTGCAATGGAGACCAACTGGGACTAGTCGCAATGGGGACCAACTGGGATCAGTTACAATGGGGACAAAATGTTAATTGTTCCATAAACCAGTTTAACTGGAACCAGTTGCATGCCTAGTTGGAAATTTTCACCTGAGAATGTATTTGCAAGCTCCCTATCTGCCTCTGTTACCGATTCAAGCCTTAGGGGGTAGCGAGATTGACCCAGCATGTGTGATGCCGAAATTGCATTCCGTAATTTTCATAAGTTTCCTTATTTGAGCTATTTTATCTGTGTGGCCGCGGTCCTTACGCTGTGTGTTTTGTGACGCAGAATTCTGCAATCTTCTTACGCTAGGCGGCTTACACTTACACCGTCCTGTTTACGCGTCACTTGCTGCAACACGCCAGTCAATGAGGCGGTCTCGGTGAGGTTCGTATCCTCAAACTCTGTTTCGCACTCGCCTGGGTGGTGCCGTGTTTGCCAAGAGCGACGGGAACCTGCGTGAACTTTCGGGCTCCATCAAAACGTATCTATAAGGCAACTCAACGTAAAAAAAATCGAGCTTGTTTTTGTCACTCGCATCTCTTAATGGAAGGCACAGTGGGCCACTGCGTGCATTCTCTTTTCTTTATTTCGTTCCTTTTGCTGTTGTTTCGGCTCAGGAAAGTAGACCATAGGAAAAAAAGGACAGAAGAGTGTGGATGCCAGTTGGCGGAGTGTAATCTACCACTAGTACAATGAATGTGTTGCCGGATACACAAATCTATCGAGGAGTGAAAAAAAAAAAAGAGCTTTTCCGTGCCACTTCGCAGGCCTCGTACCGGAGACGCCCCCGCCCGTATAGGCTTACATTAGGCGAACGCGGGCTTCAATATATCGACCACTCGGAACACCCGGAGTGCTCAGTCTGTGCGCTCCTGAATAGCCATTGTGAAGCAGGTCGTTCCAGCGGCTCGCGAGCGAAGCCCACCCTATCGGCAAAACCGGCCATGATGATTCCCTGCTCATTTGCGATTTGGGCGATTAAGGGAACATCTCGCGTTGCCGCAGGTATTCTTCAGGCCCGTGCTTCCATCACCGCCTGCTCACGAACTCAGCCGTGAATGTGTAGTAGTTTGGCTTCGTTCAAGTATCTAGACAAAGGAAGTTCATTTCCTCGTTCACAAAATATTATACATATTTTGACAGAAGTGGGAACTGAATTTACAAATGCTCTCGTCCCTAAGTATTGTTTTCAACTGGCCGTTCACCTACGCGATTAGTGAACCGAACACCGCGAATGGCTAGCAGCTGCTTAGTAAACATTTCACACCTAACTGCGAATTTTTTTTCAAATACCAGTCATGCAGTTTGTGTGCCATGCGTGCCAATGTCGGCAACTATTGTGCAAACTTTTGCGAAAGAGCTCGTCTTTCTTTTTCAATTCTGCGAAGGGTTCGCGAAGAAGTTCACTAATTTATTTTTTATTTTATTTATTTATTTGAACATTTTATTTCATTCATTCATTCATTTATTCAACGTTCTTTCAAGGCCCAATGAGTGGGTACAAGCGAGCGGGATAATATCACACGAAATATGCAGTAACCAGTAAAACGTGTCACAACGTACCTTGCAAGGTAATCTTCCATTTTTTGGTGGCGGGAACGGAGGAAATGAAGGCGGATAGGTAATTCTATAATATTTTGGTTCGTGAAAGTGGAAATTACTATGTTCTGTTTATTCTGTAAACGCAATATATTTATAGTTCGTTCTGTTGAAGCACTGCAGCATTTTGGTGGTCTATACGTTAGTATAAAGGGTATTGTTTTGCAATGGTGTGCTTCGGAATGCTTCCAGTGCTTTAAGGAAAAATCGCTCAACTTCTACTAGCTGCCACTAGGGTACAATCAGTCAAAATGTCCGAAGTAATCCATCGAAAAAATATTCTCATTCACAGGCCAGTGTTCCTTCCTACCGGTCCTTCACCGCGATATTTTTTCGGACTGCCGAAGGGATGCAAGCCTTTCGTCACCTCAGTAAGTCCTCGTGAAATATGTGCTCTGGAATTAGGCGTGACAGCCATGTTTTCGTCTGGTCGTTGGTGTGCCGTGTCACGTAGTGAGGCCAACAACAGGAACAACTTCTTCCAGTTGGCTTGATGCGAGAATGCTTTCTACGAATGCGAAATATTGCGTAATATCTTTGTTAGTATCGGTAGTTTACTGGCACAGTTATCGTGGCGCCGAAAATTGATGCTGAGAGCCATATCTGCCAATACAAATGAGACGCTTGATATTGCTTATTGTAGCTAAAAGTGGACTTATGTTGTCAACGCATGAATTACGTATGAACAATAATATGTAAGTGTAGAGGGTGTCCCAGCTATCACGCAGCACGATTTAAAAAAAGTGGAACGGCGTTACGCGAAGCAAACCTAGTGCGTATTGTTCCCAGTACAGTAGAGTAGCCACCAGTCATTTTTTCGTTAGCGAGATTTAAATATCTAATTGCAAATAATTATCTAACTCCAGAAATACTGTCCTAATTGTCAAAGTATCAATGAGAAAATTGTAGAGCAGCATGAAAAACTCCCGAAGCAGCTTTCTGTTGCTCAGTACGTGCAACACAAATGCGTTTTTCCGAGTGTGAATGGAGCCCGCGAATACACGTACAATTGCCGCGCGACTGGTCGCTCGAGGCACTTACGTCTGTACAAACAACGTACGTCCACTCGTATGCGTGGATTTGAGAAAGTGGCACAATGCTTACACATACTTAGACAACTCCAGTGGAATTTTTGCATAGTTTTTCTCTTGGCCACAGTACATCAGGAATCATGGTACGTCAGTCTTAAGTTGTGAGCGAGCACAAAAGGCATCTCTGAAAAAAAGAAACAAGAAACACTGCCGAATGGGTATGTAAATGCAGAAAAACAAAGAAATTGAAAATTCAAAACATGGGCAACAACAACAAAAAAAGCTGGAAAATGCACGTTAATAAAAGAACAAGCCGTAATTTCTTATATCAGTAATCGGTAGCATCCTCTACTCCGTTAAAAACGGTTAAAGTGCTTACCATAACCTCACTGAAAATTGCTGCGATATAAAGTAAGTGAAGGAAAGAATTTAGATTGCGCATAATTACGTCATTTAGCGTATAGAAGCGATATTTGTGCACGAAGTTTCAGTGTGAGACATTGAAGTTCAATTTAAATAACACGCAGGTATACGTACATCTATCCATAATTTACGGTTTACTTTTCGCATAGTTGAAGCATGTGCGTACGTATGTGCGTCCCTATACCTAAATTCAGTGATCTGAGAATCTGAATTATGTTTCTCCCTGTTGTGTCAACTTAATTTTATGCTTAGAACAAGTTAAAGCATGTGTTTCACGTATAGAGGACTTGTACAACACGGTACAGTGTTGGGCTGCGGCCTTCAGGATGCACTTTTATATATCCTTAATCGACTTGTCATTCTCACTAATAGGCCATTATCGGGGATGGCAGAGCCTGGCTCACATAAAATTCCTTAGCTCATGAACCGCTTTGTCATAACGAGAGCACCTTCATTTCCAGAAATATTACCTTGTTATATACACCGCTTCACTCTTTGACGACGCACGCAGAAAATGTTCCGCTTCGTTGAAGTCAGTGCGAAATAATGTATGGCCCTAACCGAAATACCAGCTTTATCGAACAAGCTTAAGCAGTTGACAAACGTAAGGAAATGGTATGGACCTCATCAAAATATTTTTCCGCCCTGCGACAGCGCTAATGGGAGTAACGGCAACAAGATATGATATTTAGGGTATAAAAATTAGGCGCACCCTGGCAGCTTTATTACCTTCCCGAATTACGCACTCTATCTTTCAGACGCCTTGCGCTATTATAACTCTTCGGGGCTGCATTTCATTCAGATCTTTATTCAGCGCATCTAGTTTTTATGTCTCCCTTTTGTAAGTTTGAATAATTAGAATTGAGTAGGCTGTCTATTGCAAGATCTGGTCTCTGAGTCACTGAGCCGGTTTCATTACTAGCCGTCTTTTTTGTTTTTTATTCACCTCGTTACCTGCGTCATCAGAATTCGAGCGCTCGTAAACATCGGAATGGGCTCCTTTGTGTCGTTGCATACTGTAGCAGCATTGAAGCGTTAAACACAATACATCAGAGAGCATATCGAGACAGAATATCCATTTAGTAGTGTATATATATTATGCCGAGAATATCAAGGCCCAAAAGAGGACGGATATCAGTTGAAGCTGCAAGAATTCTAAACAGTAAAACCAAACTCATATCATCTCAGGAATGTTACGACAAGGAAATCATCAGGTTCGCAGCCCATACAGACTACGATTCCACCGCCACCCCCAACCTCAACGAATCTGACCATCGTGTTGCGCGAGGACTCATTAACGGTGCCCGATCAGGGGGGGGACTCTGGCCGAGGAGGAGATGGTAAGGATGGATAGGGCTTGAGTTTTCTCATTCAGTGACCTTATCCAAATCTATAGAAAGTCGAAGTGTACATATCCACCTCCTATCCCAAAATTGGACAGTTCTCAGGCGGTTGACTGGAGGCGACTTAAGGGCGCAGTGGAGAGCCAAGCTTACTAGCTCAGATCTCCAGGACCAACTTTGGGCCATCCAGCAAGCCTGGGAAGCTACCGAGACCACAGGGTCTCTCAGCTGCCCCCGGTACGGCCTAGACCCAAGCCATCAATTTGAAGGATATTCATTAAAGTTGTTTCATTCACTCAAAGTATGACTGCTCCTTTATTCTGATGTTTCATTCACATTCGAACGTATGCTGGCTAAGTAAGTTTATTGTATGTGCAGATCGAAGTACGGTGCAAGAGAGAGAGCAAGTTCAGTGATAGTCACCTTCAGATGAGTTCTGCAGTACTTTTTTTTTATTTGGCTCTACTTTGTAGCCTTGGGCTACTGCCGTGTTTACACCAATTTTAAAAGCGAAGTATTCTATGCCACTTCCCAACGTTTTGCGGTTGCTGGCTGCTGCTGCCTTGCCGATTCTACGACTAGGGTCAATTGACATGTGACAATGGGCATGTTGCTCTGCGTATGTGAACATTTCAACCCATCCTCTGCCGAATTGGCATTCGGGGAAAGGGGAGGCAAGAAGTGAAGAAGTCGGACTCGAAAGCAGCCGAGTGTGGATAAAGTAGTGACGTGAATAGCTTAAGACCTAGGCGTTCATTGGATGGAGAGCGTTCAGAGGCAGAAAAGAATTGAAGGCATTTCAGTAAACATCAAAGAAGACATCGCTTATCACCAATTCCCACATGTAGATTGGCTTGGCGGATTTTATTCCCTGTTTATTCCTAGTAGGAAGATCAGTCTCACAGCGGTCCATGTTCTCCCCAGGTTTCATCCTTTCAGCTATAGGATATACCCATAGCGAAGTATGGGTATACCAACATGTACGCGAAATTCCACACCAGCGCGAGCTAATTGTTTCTTGTACTAAACTTTTCTCATTGCCATTCACCACTAAGTGTCGTGGTGCTCTTTGGTCATTTCTGGCCCTTGCGCCAAAAAGCAATATCCATCAATCAATTAATTGTTTCTTGTACGTCAATTGTTTCTTGTACGTCTAACACCTTTAACCAATATGAAGGATAATTAGTAGGCGCTGCTGTTGACGTGGCTTTGACGCTACAAGTCGTCCTGGTCACCTGCATACTAACCTCAACCATCCAGCGGGGACAGGTTGCCGTGGGTAATTATGCTGTACGACTGCTCTTCACGCTACTGAGGAAACCTCGCGATGCCGTCACTAGAACTGCGGCGCTGATTCTGCAACAAGTGCTTGCCACGTGGCGAAGAAGAGCAAGCAAGTACCCGAAAGTACACGTCGTATCTGGTGTTATAAGAAGCTGCGAAACTTGAATGACTATCTTTATTTTATGGGCTTCTGGTTCACGCAAAAGTTGCGATGAGTCTTGTCTGTGTAACAACACTGCAGTGAAGATCGGAACATTCTGTATTACGGATATACAACGCGGCGGGTAGCAAAGTAATAAAATGTTGAGCGTACTGCATTTTAGATGTTACTCTATCGATAACAGGCACTGGTGTAGTTATCCTGTTTCAAGTATACTTGAACCGACGGACACATTGAAGATTGTATTCTCAGCAAGAGAACTATCCATATGCGTAACTTGCCTGCCCGAGTTAGCATCGGTGGACGAACGAAATGAAATTTGTTTCCTTTGTCCTTTTCTTATTGACAAATCGCTTTGAGTGTATTATTTTCAACGGCTGTAAAACTTACTAATATCAAATATAGTCACTGGCGGTGCATAATAAATAACGCCTTTGTATAATGAGCATTTTCAAAAGAGCGCAGGGACTGTCGCTAATCGATATAAGAACAATGTGATGTGTACAGCATGAATATTGTTAGCGTTCAGCATGGCAACACACACTTGACAACAATCTATAGGACTGAAGAGTACGAGCGCTGAACTAGCCAACCAAGATTCTTTGATAGCGCCCACAAGCCTTACACAAGGCACATGTCTAAAACCATCTCATGTACTGTACTATATATAATGCTATATGCTTCCGCTTGGAAAGATTTCGAGCTACCATAAAGTTAGAGATGCACGTCTAACACTTTTTATGCGCTGCCTATATATATATATATATATATATATATATATATATAGTTACACTTCTCTCCTCCAAGAGGCAGGGCGTGTGTCGAATGAGCTCCTGAACAGCAATTTGCCATGTGGTAAACGTGCTTTACATCATGAATCCAGGAACTGACAGATATGCGATGTATACCGCCAACGCTTGTTCGTATTTAAATGATTAAAAGGACAGGAGAGGTTGGCGTCATTATGGCGCCACCGGCTACTCCTTGCCACTTAGCGAAGGATTCATATACGCATTTTAATAGCAATTACCGCTAAATTGCCACTGAATTTTTTTACCACTTATCTATTACCCTTTCTTCGAAGCGGCTTCGTACATGCGTCAGAGATAAACGCGACTACAAAACCTCGCATCGAGGAACACCTTGTGAATAACATTTTTTGGGCATCACGTGCTAGCAGAATAGCGAGACACGTCTGCAACTCTGAGAAAGAACGGAGTGGATAAAATTAAGGCATCAAATCATGACTGTTGGGACATTTCAGCGGGGGCACTCTCGGATGCCTCCTAGGCGTTTACGGTGCTCGAAGCAAACGCACAACAATAGTGGCACAGAGAAACGCGACACAAGGCGCGGGCTTTTCGCAGTGTCAGTACGAGGTAATTTACTCGCAGACTGAGTAAGCTGAATGTGCTCGCCATTCTTTCGACAAATCCTCCTGCCGTCACTGCTACCAGAAAGAGTTCCTAGTTGAGTCAGCGCACTGACCACTGTTGGCGACATCGATACAGTCCAGAGTTCGGCAGAGAAACAAACTTAGTCTCCTCACGGATTTTTTTCTTCTTCGTTATTTGTAAATTGCCTACTCCATACTTTCGTGCTGTGATCTCAGACACACAAATCTCAGACGCGCAATAGCCATTTTACTCGAAAAAAAAAATACATGCCGGCACACTCAGCGCGTTAGGTGTCTATGTTAATGTGGTCAGCCAAGCGTCTACTCTTCTCGACATTTCCACTCCTCTCTTGGTTCGAAAGCGAAAACGACATTTGGCAGCAAACGATGTGAGACTATCGTATTCTGGAAACCTCGCCACTTGCCCTCTCAGCTTTAAATGTATTGTGTCGGGACGCCACCATACTTTTTTTTGTCTCCGATCAAACCTACGACATTTCACGCGCTTTTGTCAACGTTCTTCCGAAGAAGTGAGAATAGAGCCTCTCTTCTCCTGGTGCGTTTTCCTATTTTCTTTATTTGTTTCCGGGGGCATAATGGATGAAACGCTAGGGTCTGCAACTACGAAGGTCTGAACTGGTACTCTCGCGACGCAAACTGAATCCTCAAGCGACAGAAACTGCCAGTAAAATGCCGATAAAACCGCGCACAGCCCCTCAAGGTAACGGAAGCGCCCCGGCTAGCTGTCACGGCTGTTATGACTTCAAGCTGCAATGCGATCACCGACACTGCCCGTACTTCCTGTTCCCGCCCTCCAGATTCTCGCACGCAAGGCGTGTCCGCGAATACGGGGGAAACTAAGCGATGCCGATGCTGGCGAAATATCAGTCACGCAGCGACATTCGAGAATGGCGAACCCAGGGCGCGTGCATTAGCAATTCAGATAAGTTTAGGAGTCCCCTGGTTACCGTGACCACGCACTGTTAGCTAAGGAAGCTTTAGAATGGATAAAATCCCTGACCCGAAAGCTTGAGAAAAATGCTTCGCACATTGTACGCTCTTATGACCTTGTGGCCGGAGTAGAAAGGCTTTTCGTTTGTATTGTTTATTGTATTTGTAATGTTTTGTATACCACCATTTTTTTAACGGTGGTATTTGCCGCAAGGTTTAAGTATTTGAAGTTAAATGAAAGCTTTCAACGCTGCACCTTGCGAGAACTGCAGCTCTGATTTTGTGGCCGGAATGTACTTTCGCAACACATGTAATAGACACAAGTAAACGAGAAACTTTATTTATATATTTCTCTTTATGAACAGACACACTTCGCTCATTCAAAAATAAATTGGGTTCCATGCGGCTACAAGGGTAGCTAAATTGAATGGTATCAGTCCTCGGCGACCATGTTTTTTAGCAGTGGCATATGGAACACTTCTCTGACCCATTTCGAATGCTTTTCTGATTGGGGCGGCAGCATGTTTGCTGCCAAAGGATGTGCTTCTGTCAGGCGTTGTTTTAGAACATTCTGAGTAGGTGTCATATTTAAGTGTGTCACTGATTGTTGTTACAGCGTTGTTTACGTTTCTCAATTCAGCGATACAAGGAAACGGTAAGGTGAAATTTTCATGAATCACGACTACGGACAGAATTCTAGTGCGAGGTGTGTAATCACTCTTTGTCAACTATCTACAATGAATAAAATGAAGTGTTCAGGCAGACGAAACACTCACCTCTATGACATTCCTATACCAAACTGATTGTGACGTATATGTCGTCACGACAAAAAAAAAATCGACACAATCAATCTCGCAATGATTGTCGACGGTAATTCGTTAAGCACTGAGTTAATGTAGCGACACAACGTATTGCTACCGCTGAAATGAGTTAAGTGGGAGGCGTCTACTGCAGCGGGACTGCTCTTTCGCGCTTCCCCGGGAACACTGGGCGCCATCTCGTGGCGCTGACGCAAAGCCCGCGCGTGGCCTTCGAAATGCATGGCGCGCCGGTGCGTGAGAACGCTTAGAAACGCGTCATGCGGCAAGCGGGGCCCTCTCGCTCTTTTTTATGGACAAGCTGCACCATATAGTGGCGCTACCGAGAAGTTCGTACATGGCTTCCGAGATCAGTAGCGTGGCGCGCCAGTGCCGGCGAACGCTGAGAACTGTTCCCTCGCTTGCCGCACACCCAGTCGCAACTACGCAGTAACCCAAGTTGGCGTAAGATGACCAAAGATGTAAACGTTTCGCTGGGAGCAAAACAAAATGCCTTAACGCAAGGGCGACTTAATTACGTTTCTCGGCTACCTGCCTCGAATTTGCCAGCGAAAATCCTGCACTAACGAAGAAGTGTATATGTACTACACTAACAAATTGAAGCTCATCATGAAGGCTGTCAAGAGTGATGTGGCATAGTGAAATCATATTTTTGACATTGAGGGAGAAATAGTTACGAGAAACAGAACAGTCACAAGTAAGGTGCGTATCACGACCTTAGCTAGAGTAAGCGCCAGGAAATGTCCTATGGCCCATCGTGTCTTTATTTTTGTTTGTTATTACTACACTCACGGTTCATTAGCGCCTCCTTAGTGCGACATTTATCGATAGAAATGAAACGCACCTTCTCGCTTATCTGTAAGGGTATCATTTCACTTGCTATACCCGCTGACAGCGAAGAACGCATCCAATTTATGTAGGACGAGGCATGTTTTTTTTTTTTTTTTTTTTTAATACCTTACAGGCCTCAATTGAGGCATTGAGCAAGAACGTAGTGTAAATACAAGAATACCATGCGAGCGGCCCAGACATCACTTTTTTCCGTGCTCACGTTGGTTTCGACGGGAATTCAGGGCGCAGACTCCTTTCCCAAGCGTATCACCCCTGAAGGAAGCCGAACGCCAGGCCGGGGCATACTTGTACCCATTTGAACCAGTGGGTGCCCAGCGGCGGTGGGAATAATAAAATTTCACATTATATTAGACATATAGTGTATCAAGGGGTCACGGAATGAATCATGGTTGGACAGGCATGCGATGGTATCCGGGAGAGAATTTCAAAACCTGACGGCATGAGGAAGGGCAGAGTATTGGAATGCTTGAGTAGTACCGTAAATGCAGGCATAGCTGAAATGATTATGAAGCCTGTGTGATGTGGAGTAGGGTCGTTTCAAGCATGCCGGTGCTCGAGTGGAATGAATGAATTTGCGAAACAGTATTAACAGGGCAATGTCTCGGCGAGTGTTCAGGGATTGTAATGAAAGTTTAATGTGTACAATTCACTTGATCAGATCCGTTCCAGTCGAGCACTTTCTTGACCGGTTTATTTTCACCTAAAACATTCATGCTGCTCACTGGTACGATATGATCTGCAGAAGTCATATATGTTATTGAAACGATGGGAAGCCTGAACTGGTCGGAAGTAGGTCAGTATAAGCGTCCTCTTTAATCGTTTAGGCACGTGGAGGGGATACTTATGGCAAGAGTAGCAATATTGGAATAAACGCACGGAAACCTGGCCTAAATAATAAAGTAGGGACGACGTTTTCGCTCTCTCAAGGACATCACAGGAGATTAAACAGTCACGAAAAAACACTCCATGCGGTCTTGGTAGCAGGAAAGCACGATGCCAACAACCGCTTGCACTGCTGCGAAAGGCAAGAAATAGGTATCGTCAATATCTGGCGTTGAAATTAAATGCACATGTGAACGTTGCGTGCATAACATTCATAAAAGAGAGAAATGCGCTTAGAAAAGGTTCTGGAACCCTGTAAAGGCACTGTGTTAGTGTTTGTCTGTGTGGGAGCTCCACTTCACCTACAAATTCGAAACTGGCTATAACAGACTAAGACGGAACATCGAAGGAGACGATGCTCTGTGGTACATAAAAGACGTTATCAGGTATACAATGCGTAGTTCAGACTTCCACAGATCCAGTAATAAGAGAGAAGCCAGAGAGATGAAAATTTATCGCAGGAAGCTTTTACTGACCGTAATGACCCTAATAATACGACTGCAGGACCCGATGAAATCCAAATACCGCTAATAAATACCACGATAAAAAAATACCTCGGTGGGCCTTTTTTGCAGTCGGAAAAGCGCAGAGCAATATTAGTTATGAAGAAACACTCAGGAACACGGATCGGAATGAATGGGTGGCTAAACCGCACAAGCATCCGTACCTGAAAAGTGCACACGTAGAATGGAGGAAGGGGTCAAGAATGTTGGCAACCAAGTACAGGGTAACTGAAAGTCTAAATAAACAACCAGGAGTTATCAAATAGAAAGTAGGAGAAACAGAGACAGTGAACTAGATGCAAAGACTGGAGACAGAAACGACCACGGATATTTACAAGAATTAGAAGAAAGAAATTGGAAGGCAAACTGTGTACGATGACACAAAGGGCAGTGCTTTTCTATTGGAGGCTTGGGCTGGTTGATTAAGGACTAAACAATACGGGAGCACAAAATCGTGAGACCACTCAGCTCATCCTCAAGGAATGCGAAGGGTATCACCAAGTAAGACCCTTGGGTAACGTATCCCTATCAAAAGCGCAGGGATTTATAGTGGATGGAAGCATCAATCGGTTAGCCGTCGAGTATAAGCAAGAGACGTAGTAGTACCTACCAAGTAAAGTGGACCGCACGAGCATTTTAAGTCATCATTCACAGCCTCTTGTTTGTCATGGTTGCATAGCTATGTGATGTTTATCAGCCATAATATAGCGTTTTCCAAGTAAAGGGCACGGTCGAAAATGTTCCCTGCTGCATTATTTGTAGCTACGGTACATCTAGTTCTTGCTTTTGATGCTTCCGTGCTTCCGCGGTGCATTCACTGCATCTATGAACAATGTCATAAGTTGGGGTGGACCAGAGGCCCAAGGAAGTAATCAGGGAGGCATGAACGACGCTGTATCTTTTGAAGTTGGTATCTCGAAGGAAGCGGGCTACCTCAGTCAACGTTTAGGTTGAGAAGCAATCGTAAACATAGTTTTGCGTTTCCTTTCTACCAGCTAATTGATTTAGTAAATCTGTTGTATGTATAAAAAAGTGGAGTCTTTTCTGTATTTTTATTTCTATTTTAGAATATTTTTACCGATAGTCATGATGCTGTTCTCGGTCAAACAATCATCCCGTCTTTCTGCTTTCGGCAGGGCCCACCAAAAATACATTTTAGTTCGGAGCTAGCTTGCTGCATAGACTTGTATGCAATATATTGTATGACTCGCAAGATTTACACTTAGGAAAAGTTATATCACCACTTCCCGGCTTCCCGCAGGGGCGTCTGCGTAAGCAGGCGTTTGGTGTGTTGCGACACCACGGACCCGAGCACATGAGGGTTGGACCCTCCCGCGTGTAGCCGTGCGCGGCTTAGCCGTGTCTGGGGAAAGGGGGATCCTGGGGGCTGAGCCGATGCTGGGTGTTCGGACCTTTATGGCCCCCCGGCGGAGGCAACACACCTCTTCGGCCTCTGCTTCACATAGACGGCACCCCCGGACTGACCCACCCGGGGGAAATCGGCAGTCGCCTTTTCCTGTCTTCCTCTCCAATCTTCGTCTTTTTCTCCCGCTTTTCATCTTTCCTGTCTTCTCATCTTTTCTATTCACTTCCACTTTTCCTGGCGGCAAGGGTTAACCTGGTGTGGCTGTCCTACCTTGGGTATACCATATTGGGTTATAGTAACGGCATACTGCTGGCGCTGTGCAGACTTGTTTATATGTTCTGCCACGTCCCCTTGTTGGGCTCCGTGGTGGGTGGCAGACGCCGTTGCCGAATAAATCACTTATTTCCATGGGATCCTCAAACCCCTTTTCTACCGATCGTGCCTCGAAAAGGGTACGCACCGACGCAACCTCGCTATTCTGGCCCAAAAACAAAGAAACTTTCCCCAAATTCCACGTCCTTCACTGTGAGCAGTCATCTACGAAAGCTAGAGCAATTTCCCCATTTCTTGTGGCCAAGTGCCTAAAAGAGACCATTGGAGCTGGTTATAAGGTAACAAAGATGTCAAGTGGAGATTTGCTCCTCGAACTCAAAGACAAGGAACAACACAACAAACTCGCACACCTCGTAGCTTTTGGTAACATACCTGTTTCTGTGAGCGCACATCGAACTATGAACACAGTGAAAGGCGTGGTATCAGATGAAGACTTAATGACATTGAATGAAGAAGAACTCCTGGATGGATGGAAGGACCAAGGCGTAATCCACGTGCAGCGCATCAAAATCAGGCGGAATGACATCGAAATCCCAACAAAGCACTTAATAGTCACTTTCAACTCAACTACTTTACCTGAGACTCTCGAAACCGGCTATGTAAAACTTCATGTTCGAGCTTATATTCCAAACCCGCGACGTTGCTTCAAATGTCAGAGATTTGGTCACGCATCCCAGAGCTGCAGAGGGCAGCTTATTTGCGCAAAGTGCGGCACAACCGCTCACTCTGCTGACGACTGCAATAATGATGAGCTACATTGTGCGAACTGCGACGGCAGTCACCCTGCATACTCCAGAGCTTGTCCAGCCTGGAAGAAAGAAAAGGAAATAATTACAGTAAAAGTTAAGGAGAATATAACATTCCGTGAAGCTCGACAACGGATCTCATCATTATTGTCACTGAAAACATCCTTCGCCGAAGTGGTGCAACGGGGGGCGGCACCACAACGGCCTCTGGCGGTAGCCCGGACCACGCCTAGCGTGCCGAGGCTAACGCCACCGGCCCCTAAGGTGGGAGCAGCCAACGCTGCCCTGCCATCTCTCAAAGTGTCCACACCAGTGGCCTCTACAAGCTCCGGCAGCAGCCAAGCCACTGCAGAGGCCACAGGGGTCCTGTCGACCTCCGGTACGGTGGGGACGAAGACTTCGTCGCTCGAGACGAAGTCTACGCGACGCACACATCGCTATTTGGAGCGGGTGTCCAGTGCCTCGCCCCGCAGGGGCGTCTGCGTAAGCAGGCGTTTGGTGTGTTGCGACACCACGGACCTGAGCACATGAGGGTTGGACCCTCCCGCGTGTAGCCGTGCGTGGCTTAGCCGTGTTTGGGGAAAGGGGGATCCTGGGGGTTGAGCTGATGCCGGGTGTTCGGACCTTTAAGGCCCCCCGGCGGAGGCAACACACCCCTTCGGCCTCTGCTTCACATAGACGGCACCCCTGGGCTGACCCACCCAGGGGAAATCGGCAGTTGCCTTTTCCTGTCCTCCTCTTAAATCTTCGTCTTTCTCTCTCACTTTCAATCTATCCTGTCTTCTTTTCACTTCCCTTTTACTTCCGTTTTCCCAGGCAGCTAGGGTTAACCTTGTGTGGGTACCACGGACCCGAGCACACGAGGGTTGGACCCTCCCGCGTGTAGCCGTGCGCGGCTTAGCCGTGTCTGGGGAAAGGGGGATCCTGGGGGTTGAGCCAATGCCGGGTGATTGGACCTTTAAGGCCCCCCAGCGGAGGCAACACACCTCTTCGGCCTCTGCTTCACATAGACGGCACCTCCAGACTGACCCTCCTGGAGGAAATCGGCAGTCGCCTTTTCCTGTCCCCCTCTTCATCTTTTGTCTTTTTCTCTCACTTTTCCATCTGTCCTGTCTCCTACTCACTTCTTCTCACTTCCAAATTTCCGGGCGGCAAGGGTTAACCGTGTGTAATGTATCCAGTCTTGGGTATGTACATTAGGTTATAGTGGCGGTGTATAGCTGGCGTGTGCAGGTAATCTTCAAACCTTGTACCGTCCCCTTGTTGGGCTCCATGGTGGGCGGCTACCATCGCTGCCGAAATCAATAAACCTGTATGGCATTAGCATCATTCCCTAAACTACCTGATCGTCCTCTCTCAAAAAGAGGGCGCACCGAAGAAACAGCCCAATTCTTCTTTCAACGCAAAGAAACCTTCCCACGATTCCATGTCATTCATAGTGAAAACCCTGGAAAGACCGTAAGAATGATTTCACCTTTCACTGTTGCGAAAAATCTCACCGAAACAATTGGTCCCGGCTACAAAGTTACAAAGATGGCGAGCGGTGACCTCCTTCTTGAGGTCCGCGACAAACAACAATATGACAAACTCCCAAATCTGGTTTCACTTGGTGGTGTGAACCTCACAGTGACTCCACATCGATCCATGAACACAAGCAGAGGAGTGATTTCCGACGATGATCTGCTGTACCTGACCGAGGAAGAGCTCCTAGAGGGCTGGAAGGAGCAGAATGTCACCATAGTTAAGAGAATAATAATCAAACGGGAAAACAAAGAAATTCCAACTAAACATCTGATCGTCACCTTTGCGTCCAGTGTGCTGCCAGAAACGTTAGAAACAGGATACACGAAAGTCCGTGTCCGACCATACATACCGAATCCTCGAAGGTGTTTCAAGTGTCAGAGGTATGGCCACGGTTCACAAAGTTGCCGAGGCCGACAAATCTGTGCCAAGTGCGGTAACCACGATCACCCCTCAGATGACTGTGATGGCGCACTCCACTGTTCTAACTGTGACGGTGGACATGCAGCTTACTCTAGAGCGTGCCCGACGTGGCAAAAAGAAAAAGATATAATCACCCTCAAAGTAAAGGAAAACATCTCATTCCAGGAAGCGCGAAAGCGTGTATCATTTCTTCATTCCACGAAGTATGCTGATACGGTGCGCAAGGGGGCAGCGCCGCAGCAGACTCCGGCAGCTGCCCGGTCCACAAAGAGTGTGGCCGCGGAAGTGCCACCAGCCCCCCTGGTGAAAGCAGCCAGCACTGCTTCGCCGTCCCTAATGCAAGGCCCATCGACCTCCGGGTTGATAGGCTCTAAGGCTTCGTCTCTTGAGGCGAGGTCTTCACGACGACCACACCGCTCACAAGAGCGGATGTCCAGCACCTCTCAAGAGGCAATGGACACTAATCCTAGCCAGACGGCGCAGCCAGCGCCGAAGGACCGCCGCGAATCTCAGGACCGCGGCAAGAAAGACAAACCCCGCATTACGGCGCCCGGGAAGGGCTCTGTAAGCTAAGTAATCTTCTTAGACACACAGCACAAACCTCTTTTTATTTAGACATGAATACTGAAATATTACAATGGAATGTCAGAGGTCTTCTGCGGAACCTTGATGACATTAAAGAACTACTACATAAGTTTAACCCAAAGGTGCTGTGTGTCCAAGAGACACACCTTAATTCTAGACATAAAGTTTTTCTCCGGAAATATGCCATTTACCGCAAAGACCGCGACGATGCTGCAGCATCATCCGGCGGTGTAGCAGTTATAGTCGACAAGGAGTTGCTGCTCAGCAATTACAGCTGCAAACGCCTCTTGAGGCAGTCGCAGTTAGAGCTGTGATATTTAACAAATTAGTTACAATTAGTTCCTTATATATTCCTCCTGGTTCTCAACTATTGAAAACAGACCTCCAGAACTTTATCGATGAACTTCCTGAGCCCTATATAGTTGCAGGAGATTTCAATGCGCATAGTACCCTTTGGGGAGATTGTCGTTGTGATGCGAGAGGGCGCCTAATAGAAAATTTCCTGTTTTCCTCGGGTGCCTGCTTACTTAACAAGAAGGAACCTACATTCTACAGTCTTGCACACAAAACATTTTCCTCGATAGATCTTACCATAGTGTCAAGCACTCTTGTTCCCTATCTGGAGTGGAGTGTTATTAGGAACCCCTATGGAAGCGACCATTTTCCCATTGTTTTAAACTGTGCAAAACAAGATGAAAACACTCCACATGCTCCCAGGTGGAAGGTAGACTCAGCCGACTGGAAGCGATACAGAGACCTCACGTACTTGACCTGGGATGATATTTGTACACTCCATATTGATGACGCATTGGCATACGTAACAGCATTTTTAGTCGATGCAGCGTCAATATGTATTCCGGAAACTAATGGGACGCCTTCAAAACGTCGTGTTCCCTGGTGGAATGACGAATGTAGGGAAGCACGCAGGAAGCAAAATAAGGCTTGGAGTCGTCTTCGCGACTCACCAACAACAGAAAACCTCATCATCTTCAAGGAAATAAAGGCTCAGGGTAGACGAACACGCCGCCGTGCCAAAAGGGACAGCTGGCAAAAATACATTTCAATATAATTCTTACAGA
>NC_051164.1:59055022-59072767 GCF_013339745.2 Dermacentor silvarum
ATTCAATCCTCAATCAGATGTGAAGTGGGACCCGCGAGGTCCAAGTATTATTTCTATGTGCTGTTGAACCACATGAAAGCTTTATCTTTATTATCTATAATTTCACTCCTACATATAGATTCACGCTATTACCTTTGGAAAGGTACAAAACCTAATTGCGGCCTACCTTCTTTTGCTAGTGCGGACTGTGCGTCTCCTTTTTGTCCATGCGTTATTCGCGCAACTCACCTCAGTACCAACTCACCCATCTTTCAGTTCTTTCTACGTGGGAAAAAAACGTGTAATTTCCTTCCCGTGTTCGATTCACGCGTGGGATACGTTCTTGTGACGACATCCGCCGATCGCACATTTCATTTGTGATAACATGCCAATGTACCCGCTAGGTGATCTTGCTACCGAATGTGTCCGGTCGGTTCAGTTTACTGCTCTCACGGGTAGTTCAGTACGCCACTCCTTTGTTTACGCACCCTCAGTGCACCTACAGCGTCCTCCAGAGACCGGGCGAGCAGGTTAATTAAGAGCTTCATTCATCGGTTGAGACTTCATGCAGCCTACAGCAGTAGCTTGTTGTTTAAATAGGACAACTCAGTTCACCGCTGTGCATAGAGCGTGAACAATATTATATAGTTCCCGCTTGGGGCAGAGCGGTGAACTTACTTGCATACTTGTATATGAGCACCTCGCCTTTACACTACTACACGACAAGTGTAACGATGAGTTCTCTTTGTATACGAGGACAAATGTGGACTAGTGACTTTCTAGGACCCTGGCACAGAAGTGGGGACACAATCACAGCCACGAAGGCCCTGCTGTTTTAGTTACGCCAATCAGGGGCTGAATTCACAAATATTTCCCGTCGTAAATGCTCATTGTCATTGGCTAGACTTCTATGCTAAAGACATGTCCAAAGTCAGGATTGACTCACATTGTGCCTCACAAAGAATGCTTGTAAGATTTTTCGTGAATGCGGGCCCAGATGTTGTATACATTTTCTGAACATATTGTCACAAGCAATGGGAAAGACAAAGACGTTGTAGTGGGACAACAATATTTTAGTTGTCTTTTATTCTCAGTTACATTTATTCTCAGTTTTTATTTATTTATTTACTAATGTATTTATGTATTTAGTTTTCTTTATATTCTCCTTTTCATGTCTTGTCAAAAACCTCATCACCACTTTAAAAACAAATTTTGGCGCAAGAATGTTCTTACGAAAAAAGCTTATTCACAAAGTAAAAAAAATTGCCGTCGTTGAACGCCGTTAAACCAAGTTTATCAAGCGATAACACGGTTTCACTTCCACTGGTAAAAGACAAAGACGCTAGTCGGCACCGTCAGCAGCTACCGCATCTACAATTGCACCACAGGACAAGACACAGACGTTGCTCGGCGCGGCAGCAGCAGCGAGCGACCTGACCTTCTTGCTGCGTCTCGCTTCAACGCGAACTAAGCGTCCAAAGCACAGCGTATATAAAGCTACAAGCACTTGGCGCACTTAGTACACATCGCGGATCGCTTTGAAGATGAGGCTCGCGCGACCGCGCACTTTGCCCAATCGCAGATCGCTTTCAAGATATGGGCGCCCACACAGCGTACTCAGCAGCCGCCAGTAATGGCAGGCTAAGTCCCAGTTTGACCTTGGTTGAGTTTGAAGGTCAGATTTACGGAACCAGGCGTTTTCTCGGTTTGTACCTGGAGTAATAGAGCTGTCGCTCTAAATATCATGCATATCCAACGCACATCTTGGAATCTATGTCAAGCGAAGCTCTCGTGAAGTGGCTAATCAAATGCTATAAGATTGCCCATTTTATTCCTGCGTATTTGGCGTAAGGAAACTGGCGCGCGCGCGCATGTGCTCCCGCGCACCCGTACTACGCAATGTTACATTGGCCTTATGCCTTATGCCTGGTGGTGCGGGTTTCCCCTATTTTTATTTTTTTTTATTTTTCTACTCGGGGGACATAAAAAAGCAATGTTACACCACGCGTCGATCATCTCAAAGAACCAGTTGGCGTTTGCACGATATATCGCACGTATACGTACGTGTGATTGTGCCGCATGGTTAAAGCATCGGGTTGCTGTGCATAAGCAGAATTACGTCACTTAAGTGTTTCATTCTGTTCATCCGATATTTTTTTCATATTTTCTTCACATCACATGAAAAAGCGTTCGTAGGCGTTTGTGAATACTGCACAAAGCTTTTTAGGCTGTGAAAAATCGTAAGGTGCTCCGCGGCTGCACCACAGTACACATGCGAACATGGCGGCGTTAGTCGGCCGTGTTTTCTGACTTATAATCGCGATGATAAGTCTTCTTTCTTATTGCGAATCTTGTCAAATTTTGCACGTACTAATGGGTGTTGTGTTAGCATGATGGAAACATTTGTGTTATTTGAAATGTGCTCTTCTGACAGCGCAAGGACAGGTAAATTCGCTCAATGCGCTTGGACAAACCGGCGACATTTAAGCGCATTTAGCATAGGAAGAGCAAGTCATATGTATCGAAGAAGAAATGTTACACAGAGGCCGTGGCCCTGGCTTCACTCACAAAACAACTCAAGCTTTCTGTTTCATGTTCTATCCAAGAGGAAACGAAAGCCATGGAATCGCTGACAATCTTAACAGATTCGCAAGCAGCATGCGTGAATTTCCAAACAGAAAGGGTTGGTACAAACGCACACCAAATTCTGACCAAACTCAAAGAACACCAAACAGAATTTATCCAAATGAGAACATGGGTACCGGGACACGAAGGGATCACAGGGAACCTACGTGCAGATAGAGCGGCCCGAGGATGCACAAACTACCGGGCCCTCAAGACATCCGCGGTTGAGGAGCTAAACCCATTGATCCCGACGACTATATTAAACTACTGTAGAGGGAATTGTATTGTCTACCCAGTATCCCACAGAAAACTAAAGAGGCCACCGATCTGTGCAGGCTACAGAAGGCACCTTCGCCAGCTTACGTAAACTACACAAGATAACCCCTCAGCCTTTAGTGCCGAAGGGTGCATGATGAGGGGAGATACACCCCTCAGCCCATGGTGCTGGTCAACATAAACCCTGTACCACATAACATGGGAGTGTACATCACACAACATAGAACCATAGAACTTCACATAAATCCAAATAGAGATCAGTGGCAGCCACTGCTGGCCAGCTCAGACCTAGAGGACCAGATCCACCTGGTCAGAAAAGCCAACAGGCTTGTGGAAGCCAACGGAGCCCTCAAATACGGGCCCCGACCTTAGATAAGCCTCAGAGGAGGCGAGCTCAATAACTTATATTACAGCGAAATTGTTAAGGGCTAGTTCCCCCAGGATTGTGTCCGCGTGTAGAAAAAACTATCATCATCAGCAATGGCTAGGGCGTCGTCGCCTTCTTCCGCAGCTGGCTTGTTGGCGCCCCTCGGTTTGCGCTCGTGCCACTGCTCCCGCGCTCGTCGTTGTGGTCTGCTTCCACAGCTGGCTGAGTTGCCGCTAATCATTCCAGCGTATAATTTCACTTCTCTTCTGTCGTCGTAATAGGAAGTCCACGTTTACGGGGGTATGAGCTATTGCTTAAGGGGGTATGAGCCATTCATGAGCAACTGACGACGTGTCTTAATGCCTTTGAGCAACGCCGCCGCCAACGCGCTCGGGAAAGGGCTCGTCGTGGACGTGCCAATTCTAGAGTGAGGGCTTCCGCAGCCCAGGCGAAACGTCAGCCAAGAGCCGCGGACCCCGAGTTGAGAGAGCGTGATGTTGAGGCCAAACGTCAGTGAACAGCCGCCGACCCTGAGTTGCTGGAGCGCGATATTGAGGCCAAACATCAGTGTCGTCGTGCCCTCCAGGAACACGACAACGGTGGTGCACGCCTCGGCAACGCTAGCGCCAACTTCCGCGGTGCGACGGACAGGTTTCAACGCGAGTTTCTCAACCAGAACGTTCACGAAAGACATGTTCGGTTGGGTGATGCCCAACGACGATACGCCCATTCTCATCGTGGGGGCAATATTCACTACATCAGAACCATCATATTCACAGCTTCGCTGGCTTCCATCTTCACCGTAGTGGAAGGGCTCTGAATGTTTTCAATAATGTTTATTCACTCACTCACCCATTCATGTTCTTGAACTACCGCGTTTACGTTCAGCCACAAGACGAGTTATCGGATTCGTTGTTGCATTCGAAGTTTTGAAGTTTGAGTTTATTCGTACAGAAAACATAAGTGCATAAATCTAATATACAGACAAGGGTCCCAAAGTATTAATACTGAAAACGGGACCCTCGGTTAGAAAGTCAACAGAATTGTACAGTTCTTGGCAGCATAACAGTGGGTAGCGTAATAGTATATTAGTTGCAAGAAACTAAAATGATAATAAAGAAACAAAACCCAACAAACATTGCTCTAATGTGATGTAGTGTAACAAAAATAACAACGGAAGCGAAAAAAATTATACAATTTTAAAGGTAGAAGAATAGAATAAAGGTAGAAAGGTAGAAGAAGGTATGGATCAAAGAACAAACAAAAAAATGTGGTTCAGTGTGAACCCTGCAAAAAAAAGCAGGTGATTCATATTAGTTAGGTGACTTGAAAATATTTGGTGACACTCCAAATAACCAGCGCCTATGTTTTAAAGCAGGCTTAGGAAACGGGGAAGGACGACGCGAAGTGTCTTTTGACACAGTAGTAACTGCAGTTTCCTAATACCATCCAATTATCATAAACGCCCTACCACACACGGACTTACGTTTTCTTTCAAGTTTCTCTCTTCCACTTCCCTTTAACCTTTAACCGCCGGCTTCTCGGCCAAACCTCCGTAGTGGCTTACCGCCAGAAGTGAAGGAACAAGCAAGCAAACCATCCAGGAAACATGAAACGAAACGAAACACAGTTTTTCATTCCAAGTTTTAGAATAATATAGTATGAAAATTAATAATAAAGATAAGTATTTGTTTAATATCTCATTATTAAATAAGAAAATCATATTTAAGTACTCTTTCCTTTTATGCGCACCGCCTCCCGATTCATGTCCGATCTCCATAGTGGGTTGTGCCACACATATAGGCACCAAACCAAACCAAGGTGTTCTTTCTAGCTCCGGTTTATTTGTGGAAATCTAAGTGGATCTATTGGTTTTCATACCTTGCTCGGTGGAGGTAGAAGTGGACCATTACGAGAGTCTGCTGCTGACTGCGGAGTCAGCGGCGGTCGCCTCCAGGAAGTGGATTGGTCAACAGAGCGACAGCGACAGCAAGGACAATTCTCGCTTCAGTGAGCACCCTTCCGACGACGACTTCGAACCTATGCGGAGCCGCAAGCCGACGAGAAAGAACAACATGACGTTGTTAGATGCGGAACCATTTCCTAGCATCGGTCAAGTTCTCCGAACGCAACCACTCGCCGCCGCTTGTCAATTATGGTGCGCAGGTGCGCGTCCACCATGATATCGGACTCGTCAAACCAGTTGGCTATCCCGACCTCGTGTGCCACGCGTGGAGCTTTTGTCTCCTCCCTGCGTGACTGTTCCCGAAAGTGCAACGAGATGCCGGCACGGTTCGAGGTAGTTGACCCAGTCACGAGAAAAGTTGCTTTGCTGCTCCGGAATGTTGTTCGAAAACCATCCGTCCCTTCCAGTCAGCTGAGCGCCTACCATGCGAGGACCAAACGCCGGACGAAGGTAGCCATCGGAGAGCAGATCCCTTGGAGTGTCCTCATTGTCCGAACATGACGATGTATTGATGTATCGATGTATTATCTACGTATGATCTATTCGATGTATCGATAAGATCAGCTACAGAGCCAGTACCACAGAGAACGCGATATCTGCGTTCACCCGAAGCGTGCGCGCCGTTTCCGGAGCCGGACATTTTTGCGTTCTGCTTTGACGATCGGGAAACTTCGGAGCGCGTTTGAAAATCACTGCCTGGCGGGAAAAAAGCGAACTGCTTAGAAAACAAAAATATAGTTTCTCCTCTTTCACGTCCGATGGCGCAGTGTGTCCGTGAGCGGCGTGGAAGGTCCCGAAAGCGGCGTTTCAAACCATCGACAGAGCGCTAACGATGCCCAGTGGGCGCGCTACGCAAAGGGTTAAGCTTGCGGCCATTCGACAAGATGGCTTCTTTTGTTTGAAAGAAGGAAAGTTTCACAATGATGGGCCGGTTACGATAAGGAAATTATTGACCGAGGCGATGCGCACGCTCAATTTATTTTGGATCCAGCGAAACATTTAAGTGGTCAGGACACAACCGGATGACCAGTCTTCTGACTCAGCAAATGATTCACATTTCTTTAGTATTCGTAATACCTTAAGAATAAGTTATTGCTTCGAGAGCAATTATCGGCATCATCAAGGAGAGTTTCAAGGTGACAAACCCGATGGACCGTCTCAGCTGTGTCGGCTTGCGCGGTTCCGAGCTGCTACCTCATCGGCTTAATTTGCTGGCAATTTGTTTCACGTTAGTTAGACGTCTACTGAGTTCGATCAGGGTGTTATTAGTTGCCAGGAGCTGATATTTAGGATCTTGGACTTCCGAGAGAAATTCAGACTGCCCAGAAGATAGCGGCTGGACCCAGGATCAGGGAAGCGAGGGGGATACCGTCTGCTTAGTTGTGGCGTTCATAGTGGTTGTGCGAAGATGCGTTGTAATCGCCACAGGGCCATGATGCCTACGCAACTGGCATGCACGATGGAGGAATGACGGCCGGAGCACGGAGAAGCGTCAGGATGAGTGCCTTGGTAAACACATGCATGGCGAAGCGCAGCGGGTTAGTAGACACTCTAGAGGCACAGCAACCGAGCTCACCGAGTCAATTGTCCAATACGTGCCTGCTTGTAATCCTTGAGACATCATGAAGCGGGAACATACTATTGGGACCACAGGCTTGCGCGATGTAGGTTCTAGAATAAAGCCGTATTCGTGCATAGTAGGTTTACGCGGAATGAAATTAGCGGCGAAATGCCTTTTGCTCGCGCAAAAAAAAAAAAAAATCACCAGCCCTTCTCCTGTCGAGAAAATTGGGATAAGCGAAGATTAATTGTCGTTTGTGTATCTGACCTTCGTGGTGATTTTCTTCCTTCCTTTCTCTCTCTTTCTTTATCTCTTTTTATTTTTTCTCTCTCTTTCTTTTTCTCTTTATTCCTCTCTGTCTTTCTTTCTCTCTCTTTTTTCCTCTCTCTCTCTTTTTGTCCATGGTATGTGCCAAGAAAAGTAGAAAGTTACGTATCAAGAAAGGGGTCAGGCAATGAGACACAATCTCTCCAATGATATTCACTGCATGCTTAGAAGAAGTGTTCAAACTCTTAAACTGGGCAGGCTTATGAGTGAGGATCGACGGCGAATATCTCAGCAACCTTCGGTTTGCAGATGACATTGTCCTATTCAGCAACAATGGAGACGAATTACAACAACTGATTGAGGACCTTAATAGAGACAGTGTAAGAATTGGTTTGAAGATGAATATGCAGAAGACAAAGACAATGTTCAATAGCCTAGCAAGGGAACAAGAATTCAGGATCGCCAGTCAGCATCTAGAGTCTGCAAAGGAATACGTTGATCTAGGTCAATTAATCACAGGGGATCCTGGTGAGGAGAAATAAATTTACAGAAGAATAAAATTGGGTTGGAGTGCATACGGCAGACATTGCCAAATCCTGACCGGGAGCTTACCACTGTCGTTGAAAAGAAAAGTGTGCAATCATTGCCTTCTACCGGTGCTAACATATGGGGCAGAAACTTGGAGACTAACAAAGAAGCTCGAGAACAAGATAAGGACCGCAAAAAGAGCGATGGAACGAAAAATCTTAGGAGTAACCTTAAGAGACAGGAAGAGAGCGGTATGGATCAAAGAACAAATGGGGATAGACGATATTCTAGTTGACATTAAGCGGAAGAAATGGAGCTGGGCAGGCCATGTAATGCGTAGGATGGATAACCGGTGGACCATTAGGGCTACAAAATGGGTACCAAGAGAAGGGAAGCGCAGTCGAGGACGGCAGAAAACCAGGTGGGATGATGAAGTTAGGAAATTCGCAGGCGCAGTTGGAATACGCTAGCGCAAGACAGGGGTAACTGGAGTTCGCAGGGAGAGGCCTTCGCCCTGCAGTGGACATAAATATAGGCTGATGATGATGATGATGATGATGTGCCAATGAGCTTGGACCCTTTCTGCACTATCGCCAGGATCGGCCCACTTTTCTGCGTGACCACCACCACAACCACCACCGCGGAAACTTGCGAGCCTATAAAGCTTCGCTTAAAAAGCACAATATAATCCTCAGCACCTTGCCAAGACCGTGCTTCAAAAAGACTTCTTCAATACCTGAGAAACTTGTAAATGACCATCAGTGCTGAAACGATTCCTTAGGTCGTTTCGTCTATGTGTATCTGGCCCTCTAGTTAATGCCTGTAAGGTGTTGTTCCTGGAAGGTGCAAATAAGAAATTACAGTAGGTCGGGGGCTGCTCATTTTGTTAGAAAAGCACGCACGAAGATGCCATGAGAGGGATGGATGCCCACCTATTGAGCCTTCTCTTCTGGCGCACCTATTATCACATGACACTGCTTTGCTACAGACAGTCATTTATTGAGGTCTCCAGAGAAATGATTGAATAGTGTATATCACCTGATTGTGCAATCGTACGGTTTTTAGCAAGCCAGAGGTTTATCACTGTCGTCCGCGCAACTGATTTGTACTATGTTTTGCTGAATGCCGCTTCTCCGCTCACCGAGCCTGATGCAGGTGAAGCCAACGGAAATGAGGCGTCATTCGGCGGCTTGTCCCTGCAGTAGTGCGCTTGGTCGGACAATGTCGCAGCGGGAAAAATTTTTCTTCGTGGTTTACCTTATTTCAGGGGGCGTTGTTATCGCTTCGTGTCTGGTAAGGGCTTTTACGAGAATCTGAACCTGTATGCTGTATTTTTAGAGCAATGTTTTTACATTCGCAGCACATTCATGCTTGGTGTTGTAACTATACAAATACCTCAACAGCACCACTTTCTGCTCTATGAGCTAAACGTGCACGTGGCTACATTGTGCATTCGCTTCTGTGTAAGAGTCTCTCCACAGCCTTCCATTCTCTCTCGAGCTGGCTTTCCTTCAGGGCTACCAGAGAGCTTGCGTAGACGAATGCCCGCCAGAAACGAGTCAAATGACGAAGCTAGAATAACGACAATCGAATGACCAAGACATACGTACGAAGACGACTGTGTGACGGCGATGGCGTGACAACGACAGCATGATGTGAGTTGGATGGCGATGCTATAATGACGGCGATGTAACGACCACAACAACATCGCAATTACAATATGACAACAAATGCATGACGACTGTATGACGGCAATGACATGACTACAGTGGGATGGCAAAGCTAGAATGATGACTATGTAACGAGTACAACGGTATCACGACCACGAGCACGTACCTAGTGGCTCAACCTATTAGACAACTTAGGGCACTTCGTTGCCGTAAGAGACGTGACGACTACGGCCTGACGAGAGTCAGATGACAGAGCTGGAATGCCGTCGATGGAATGACCACGATGACATCCCGACCATAATTAAATACCCACTCTCCTTAGCTGAAGGACAACTTGGCTGCTGTGACGGATGGACGGACGGGGATGGATCAGCTCAAAACACCTGAAATAGGCAGATTATGCTAATCAGAATAAAAACAGCTGCATTCGTATCGAGCAAGGATTCCGGAACAGGCATAATGCGCAATTTGTAAACCAACCTCTTTTTTGTCTTTATTGCGATGTGTAAATCACAACGCGAACATCCTTCAACTACACTGAAGCCTAACTAAAGATGGCGGCTCTCTGAAGCATGTTTTCTCACGTTGTTAGAAAAGTTCAATTGCTATCGCAGCGCTTTTTAACGCGACAGCGTTAAGGGCTCCGTGTCGCAGAAAATCCAGCGTCGGCGCCGGCGTGGATGTCGGCGTACGTGGCGGACAAAATCATCCCCAACCATCCCGACCCCCGACACCGCAGGCTTTCCGTGTGGCGCAAGGTGTTAGTGAAGGAGAAAAGCATCCCGAACCACCCCGACCGCGCAGGCCCTCCACGTGGCGCAAGGTGTTAGTAAACAAAAATTGAATTTCTCACAGTGAAATCCGTCAGAATAATGGTAAAGTACGACTTAATCCCAACCTACAGACATGGTGGCGTCGGATTGTAATTTGAATGTGCGAGAAAACAAAATTCTGTAACGAGAAAACTAAACGCAAACACAAACCTCTTTTCCAGCATTTCTACAATACCAACACTCTAAAACTAGGGAGAGTATCGCAGGAGTGAAGGGGCCGATTTACTCTTCAAGGCATTGTTTTACTCTCGAAAAATGTCGGGGAGAGTGAAATGCATTGTTCACTCTATCCACATCGAGAGAGTGAAATATTATGTCTACTCCACCCATCTGAGAGAGAGCAGAATGCCCGTTCCACTCTCGCGGCAACAGAGAGCAAGACGTAGCATATACTGCTGCTTAAACTGCATGAGGCTGGTCGGGAACATGGCGATGTATCGCTCACGCAGGCAGAGCAAAGAGCGCATCGTTTTTCTTGTAGGAGAAGAGGGATCCAGCGCGCAAACTGGTGTGGAGATCAGCGCACTACTTTTTGTTTCGGAGTCGCCCCACCACGCGCCCGCACAACATCGCGGAGCAGCACAGCGCCGGAGAAAGGCGATCCGTTCAGCGGGCAGGCCCGGACAGGCGGCGGGCGCCAAGGCCATCCAAGCAAACTCGTGTGTCAGCCACGTTTCACGGCCGCGAAAAGAGGACAGTCGTTCATCGTTCGTTGGACTGAACAACAAATACTCCACGGTAAGCGATTTCTAACTTACGTGGCACATTCTGCGTATATGACATGCTATCGCCAGGCACTGATCGCGAAGTTAAGCCTGTTAAGCCGCCGCGATTGCCAACGGAGTAGGTATGCGTGCTGCGTCATCCGATGTCAATAGAAAAAGCCAGTCGTTGCGATGACTGCATGTGATTTTATCAGTTGCCGCAATCCGTAAGAGCTTTCAAAATCGCAAACGCTCAGTGAAGCACAGTGTGTTCAATAATAAGTGAGGCGCGGCGTCGCATAAAAAGGTTTCTTTACCAGCCCATGATTTCGTGCCAATGCCGAGCGTGCTTAGCGTGTGTTTTATGTGTTTGAATTTATTCAATTTCGCAGTCTACGGTGTGCGGAGCGCTATTTAAATAAGGAGTTACATAACAAAAGGCGTCAGCTTGTTGGCGGCAATCTTTCGTTATATTAAGGCGCGCGCTTGACAGTGTGTTTCGCCCATGGGTAATCTGCGGCCAGTGAAGTTACGTGCAGCGCTAGCGCCTGTTAGTTGCCGCAGGCATACAGCTGCACGCTGCGTGAGGTCAGTTTGGCGCGTAATGTTAAACTGCCTGAATACGCATTGGGAATTGTTGCTTTGGGCTGAATAAGACACTTTTTTTTTCAATGTATTGGTGTGAATTTATGTCTGATTTTGTGTCTCGTGTAGTGGTTTCTGAGCACGGTGCGAATGTGAACAGGCGCGTTGCGTATCGACTCGGTGACTGCTCAAGCGGCGAGTTATGCACTGGAATCGAATACAATGGCTACTGTTGTAGGATTACCGTGGCAGGGACGTTCTACATTATTGCTATTGGCTCGGTCTCCACGTTTAGTGTTTTCGATATGCCTGTGCATTTGCTAGTATGAGTTGGCATTAAAAATTTATGTTGTATGAACGGCTAAATCAACCTTCCTCTGTGGGATCCAAGCGTAAGCTGTGCATTTTGCTATTGCAGGGCAGATTCAAACGTATTTACCATCTTGTTATTTTTCGTGGAGAAATGAAGTATCAAAGTAAAATGTTACCTTGCAGTTTACCAGTCGTTTGCCATGCACAAACTATAAGTTGGTCTAATAAACTAATAACGTTGGTCTAACTGAAGCTTTTACATGCCTTCAGGAATGTAAAATGCTAGATTTCAAACTGCAGCAAGAGTTGAGTCCGTCAAAAATGAACCCCACTGCGTACCTCATAAACGGAAATAAGTTCATGCTTTTAGAAAGCTTAGATGCAGGCCGCAGTGAACTGTTTCTTGTCATTCTTGAAATGTGGGTAACCTTGCCATAACGCCTTGCTACCCCTTCTTATAATCACACCCAGTGATATCCATTGAACTAGTGACCATATTGGCATGCCTACTGCAAATATGATCCTCAAATTATAACTTGAGCAGTGTCATAACCAGAGGGGGGGGGGAGGCACAGTGGGCACGTGCCTAGGATGTGTCACAAGTTGTTTTTGTGACACATGTGAATTCGTCATACAGCTTTGCACTCTTTGATTTTCGGTAGGTTACATAAAAACTACATGCTTCACTGTTCAGTTAAAAGACTGCAGATTTGAGCACTTCATATCGTAATCAACTTCAAGTGCAACATAAGCAGAGCGTACAGAATTCGGTCTCATAAGTTTGACGGGTTTCTTTAAAGGCGGTTTACCTCCGTTTCATGTCATGTCCCGTCATTCTTCTAGCACCACATTTGCGTTATTGTTGGCCACTTGTGTATGCTGAGTGTAGTCTCTATACTTTTCTTAACTCCACAAGCTATGTTCCCTTTACTTTCGCGGCTGATTTCTTTTGTTTTAGATAAGCCAAAGAGCCCAAATTCTCTTCAGGAATTATATTTGTTCATAACGTCAGAAATAAGATGCAGACAATACCACCACTGCTCTCTCCCCTAGAGGAAGGGATGCGTTTAGGAAGTCTGCCAACAACGACCAATATTTCATTTTTCAGAATTTTTGTAACACTGGTGCTGGACTGAGGCCTAACGACCACTTTTCTTTTTTATTTCTTCAAGTCAAAAAAGTGAAATTGGTTTGGAAGTTGGCTATTACAGTCATTTACATGTTTCACTTGCATTACAGTGCAAATACTTAGTGCTAAGGCTTCTTAGTGCCATGACCGTTTTCCTTAACTGTTTTTAGATGGTTTCACAACATTCCCTCTTGTTAATTTGCCCGCACAATGTTTTTTCAGGCACCCATTTTATAAAAGTCAAGAAGGCAGCTGCAAGGAGAAAATGGTGTCAAGGAGCCAGCTCAGCACGACTCCACAGGGTGCAGAGGAGTGCACTCCAAAGCATCAAAATGTGTTGCCATGCAATTTGGACGAGAAAACTAAAATGTGGGTATACTGGGTGTACCATGTAACTAAATGGCATGAAAACTTTCAAAAGACAGTATGTCACACAAAGATGAAAGTTTTGAATGTTTTTTACATGCGCATGTGACTGTCAGATTCCTTTCGCATCTGCATTGGGCAGACCATAAGGTATTTTGAGAAGTGCCGCAATGAACACCAATGAGTTATTACGGCAGCAGTGTACTCGCATTTGACAGTGAACTAATGTAGCAGGAGATAGTGCATACGCTTGAGCCTGCATAACGACCAAGTAGCACACGGAATTATGGAAGCATTCAGCAGAAAAAAAATCGCAAAGCAAGATGTACCATCAAGCCTCCATTGTCATCATACCAAAATGGCACTGCTAGAATGAAGCTAAATGTGTGAAGTGGTGTTCTTTGCTGGTGTGGCCTTTTCCTTTTCTTTGCTTCCTTGCATTGCTCCTTTGTGTTCGGCTACGAACATGTGCCATGTATTAGTAATGAAACGGAAAAAGATTGATTTACAAGCAAAAATCCCCACTTCCGTGATCAGATCATTAGAATATGCATCTGTACGATATGAACAAACTATCACATGATGTCTTATGATAATGAAAATTATACAATAGACAACAAGAATTTCACAACACTTGTGAAATGCGTCAGTGCGCTGTGGCAATAGCTGTCTACGAAATACAGTGCGTGAGAAAGCACGATGGCACGATCCCGAGAGCACCAGGAAATTACTTGCATGAGGACGCCAAGAGTGAAGTAGAGCTTTCTGCCAAAAGACTATCAGCTGTGGATCCAACCCAATGGGAGCAATAATACGCCACTGTACTGCCTTGACACCGAGCGGAGATAGTGTTGGACAACCACGGCAAGATGCGCGTTTAGAAAAAAGGGGTGCAGCCCATGCATGAATAACTATGTGAAATATTATAGCCAAAACTAGACGGTGTGGCTTTACACGACAATATGCAACTTATTTCTAACTATACTGTATACTCTCAGTCAGGAGCATCCATACGTTACATAGGATGTTATCAAACAAGATGCTGTCTTGAAAGTAATTTGCACATGAAAAAACTTTCCTGTGCAAATTACTTTACCAGCCTCATGCTTAGCAGCTCATATGATAACGTACGGTATATAAGTACACGAGTTTAGTGCTTGAAATGCGTTTTCTGACCAGTAATGTGGTGCATCTTTCTCTTCAATCGTACTGCCAATACTTCGCGAGTTTGCGCATGTTTGTTATTTGTTTGATTTTACATTGTATACTTTCATTTTTTAAAATGTTGCCAATTGAAAATAAAAAAAATATTTCTCACTGCATTAGCGATGAAATGTTAAAGAAAATGTTTATGTATTCCTGCAAGATGTGTTGTAAAGTTCATGAAAATCCGTGTAATCGGATTTTAAGTGTATCTGTATGTTTTTCGAAATTTTACTCAGTTTGCCTTGTGACTGTTTGATCAATAAAAATGTTGACCTTTTAAGAAAAATATGTTTCATTCGAGTGACTCGGCGACTAAACATCAAATCCAATTCACCAAGCATAAGTGCAGCAGCTCCTTATGAAGGAATAAAATATCCCCGACATGTAAGTGTTGTGAATCGTCTCTGAGGTGACCATTTCACTGCATAGCGAGTGCTTTCACACAACTGGGAGGAGTACTAGCACTCTGTCTGAAGGAGTACAGACACTCTGTTAGGAGGAGTACAAGCACTCTGGGGGAGTAGAAGCACTCGGTTCGAGGGAGTACTAATACTCTTTTGGGGTGGAGTATTCGTACTCTGGAAGGAGTTCTAGCACTCTGTTGAGGAGTACTAATACTCTGTCCGGGGGAGTTGTACTCTCTCCGCGATGAAGGCGTTTTACTCCTGAAAAGGGAGTGAAATATGGGACAAGCAGATACTCCCTCAAAAAGAGTTCCCGGAACTCTCTGTTTTTAGAGTGAATATCGGCGTGTTTGGGTAGGGTACTTGCGAAAATTATATCCAGATGGCACTCGCATCCTCTGCATGTCGAATTGGGACTTAGCCTACTTAATGCGTTTAGGACGCGCGCCCGCGTCGGCGCAATGGCAAACAATTAATAAAATAATTAAAAGGTGCCAGGGCCTTCACATTTTAATATAAGACGACAGCAATGCATTTCTGTTTAAAAGTCAAGTGACTTTAAGGGGATCGGTGTAAGCTTGGTTCGGTGTAAGCTGGCTTTCCCACGTTCTCTGTTGCAGTAAAGCCTACTCAAAGAAAAATGCGATGCGAACGGCGCCCGATAACGCTATTGCGTTCCACTCTTAAAGGCGAAGCTTAAGCGCCTCGAATCTTTAAGCGTGAAATGCTTTTAGCTCCCGTTGTCGGCGTCATTCAAGTGACCACGAGCCAAAAGCCAGAGCCATTATTCAGGCACTCAAGCAAAAATATCCGTGCATCGTTGTGAGAACAAAACTAGATCATCCGGGCAATCAGTCAAAAGTTGGGAAAATGTGGCCTCTGGACCCAATCCTTTGTAGAGGACCGCATTGCATACGCTAGATACTTCCCAAAGAAGTTATAAAAATATTGCTTCCAATTTCTTCCTAATGTTTGTTCACAATATCACTCAAACTGTAACTTCTTGTACACCGAAGTTTGATTCGTCATTTGCAATAGCGACGTTCAAAAGGCAGATAAGTTGCCTGTGCTCTTTTGAGCTATAGCGGGCCGTTAGTCGTGAGTGCTCCGCGACGAGAAGAAAAAAATGTCGCAGTTTCACAAGAAAGGCGAAGCATCAATTGCGATAGCAAATCAGTAGAGAGCTATACGGAGTAAGGATAGTAGTTTTATCAGCTGTATAAACTTGCAGATACAGCAGCACCAGCAACGCATATACCTGTTGTAGACGCCGTCGGCGTTTTGCCCGCGTTCTCAGCGAACGTACGCGGCATTGGTGACTGTTGCCGGTGCCTCTGGGGCGGCTCGAAGGTTTTCGGCGAGATCAGAACGGGAGACTCGTCGAGAACCGTCGGAAGTCTTTACCACCTTCTCGCCTCGCAACAATTTTATATAAATCCGCATTTGGTGCCGCAGCTAAACGTCGCCTCCTCTCCCTCCCGTCTCCCCACGGCTTTTCGCACGACGGAAGAAGTCGCGTTTAGTCTCCGCCGTGTGTTCGTTCCCTGGGAAAGCGCGCGTCCCTCGCGGTAGGGAGCCTACATGCAACGCTGTTTCACCTACCTCGCGCACATACAGCATACGGCGCGCGGCTGCGATTTCAACGCCGTTGGACTCTATACGGAACCTCACGATGACGGCGACGGCAGAAATCCGCTTGGAGTGTCCATATAATTGCTATCGCAATAAAAATATAGCCAGACGCTGAGCGTGCAGCACTGTTGGAAGGAGAAAAGCGGGTGAAGGCGGCGGCACCACGGGCTGTTGAGCAAAAGACGCGATATGGCAGTCATTCATGCTAATATGTACCCTCGATTACAGGAGAGCCAGCATTCTTTAAATGGGCAAGCATTTCTATGTTTACCCAGCGAGAAATCTGTCCGTCCGTCCTTCGCGTAAGGCGATCGCTTTCAAGCTTTGAAGATAGAGCTACCAGCGATGTTCCACCTCAAAAGTTGCTCAAACTTTTTGTCTTGCATCATTGCAAACTTATTCCTCGAATTTTTGAGTGTGACAGACCACAAACAAATACCATCAAACAAATCACCGGCAACGCATGCCTTTTATGTTAAATGTTCTCAAACTAAATATTAAAACTGCTGAACAAAAAATTTACAGTCACTTTGGCATACGCCGAAGAGGGTGAAGGCGAAAGCCTGCGCACTCAAGAGACATTCATTTAATTACTTGACATTCTCATTCGAATGCATTATTAGTTATTACTAGTTTTAAATGCGTAAGCATTGCCATGGTTACCCAACCAGAAAACTGTACGTGCGTCCGCCCGTCCGTTGCGTAAGACGATCACTTTCAACATAGAGACCGCAGCAACGTTTTCGCCAGCTCTGCTTTAGTAAGCCAGTACTGTGGAGCAGCCGTGGCTTCGGATCGAATAGGGAGCCTCTCCCTAGGATCGGAACGTCATCAGCGCACCTGGCGCTGACACCTGCAGCAGTTCGCTTGCCTCATCAGTTCACGTTGTGCCGCCATCCGCAGCAGTTTGTTCGCCGCCATTTGGTCGCCGCCGCGCTGTCACATTTACCGTAATGGCGCCAAGACGACCGCAGCCGCTGAGCAGTGCTAGGATTACCAACAGTGTTGACTGTGAATACTCATCACCACGTCGTTACTACGAAATCCTTACGCATCATTCAGATAACCCCCTGAGGAGATTCTACGTAATTTTAGATGCGATGCATCTTATGCTCGGGGCTATGTCACTCCCTCCCTCCGTCGTGCGGCGTCCACTTCCGGTTTCGCTTCCAGTTCCACTTCCGGTTCCGCTTCTGGTTCCGGAAGCCAGCTTCCGGCTTCCGGAGAATGCTTCCGGCGTTTTGCCCGAATCATCCCCCGGTGCTTCGCCCACTCATCATCATTCACTTCGTCCTCTCATTCTCCTCCCGCAACGGCCGCGATGATGCCACGGAC
>NC_051164.1:59072867-59135899 GCF_013339745.2 Dermacentor silvarum
TCGCTGCACCACAGCAAAAGCACGTGCGGTCACTGCTGCACAACAACACATGGTTTCAAGCGGACAACACGCCATCGTAGCCACGCCAATCTGTCCAGTGTGGACAGATTTCACGCTGACTACGCTAAATTGATGTCAGACGACCGCCAAACGGACGGATGGAAATACCGGCGAGCATTTTGAATCCGGACCGCGAGCGGAGGAAGCCGGACTAGACGAGGGCGGCACGTTTTGATGACGCACGCGTCACGTGATACGCCATCCGCTGCAAAAATTCCTCCTGCGTCCGGTCGTGTGAATCCACCTTAAGGTGGCGGTCCCACTCCGGCGGCACGAGCCCCCCGTTTTCAGTACTTTTGGAGCAACCGTGGCGCGCTCTTCTACTTAGGATATGAAGTTGTCGTATCAACCATAGAAAGCTTAATTTTTATAGATTCCCACTGTATATAATATAAAGAAATTGATTGATGTGATTTAGAAATAAATGTTCAAGAACAAGCATGAGATACATGGTTTTTGCGAACTGTGTCTCAGTTGTGACCATATTTAGAAGAAACTACCGCACTTACTGCCTTGCGGCTTGCTCTGTAGCTTTAGGACATATTTATCTAGTTCCTAGACGTAGCAAAATTATTTTGAATTTTTACTTTTTGGATAATTTGCTTTTGAACATTGACAAATATCGCAATCTTCTGTTGTAAACACCCCGACAACTACATGCTCAAGGAAGCAAAATTTTAGACAAAGTAGAGTTCAAGAAATTTACATTTAGGAGGCAAAATTTCATTCATGTAACTTTATTCGCTTTTCTAATAATGCGGCCGAAATTAAGCAATATTTAGAATTCTGGTTTTATTTTTGCGCATTTTTGCGGTAAGGTACTAAAGCTACGAAGCAGCGGTTTAAAACTAATAAAGGTACATGAATGAAATTTTGCTATCACTACCCGCCCCTGCCACCAGGTCTACCGGTTCTGAACGATGTGGCCGACTTAACTCACGCTACGTATATGCTGGCATAGCCGAGCTAAGCCACGGCAAATTTTGTTTGGTGAGACAGACGCCGCTTCTTTCGGCGCTTCGCCGCCGCCGCCCATCCACGTTGAAGAGTGGCGCGGGCTTACGCTCGTGGTCTGCTCTAACTTGCGTGGTGTTGGTATTATTTTTGCTCTTAGTGTATTTTCTTTTAAAAAGGGAGCTCCTCTTAGTCGGGCATGCGTCGTCGATGGCGCGCCGTCACGCAGCAGCAGAGCCGGAGACGTCACATGACCGGCTCGCCGGGAAGAGAGTAGCCGACAAATCGGAGCGCGCGACGGAGAGGAGGAGGGGAGGCACCGTGGTCTAATAGCAAGTGTTTGTGCCGCTCGCTCTTCGCACGATGGACACCGCTCGGCGCGAGCGGCGCCCATTGGCCACGAAGCACGAGCGGCCTCCAGAACACGTGCCCCGAAGTGGAAAATGTCTAAACAGCGGAGATGTGGTCGTTCCTTCGGTCTAAAACTACCTTCGTTCCTTCGGTTAAAGGCTACCACAGCGAAAAAAAAAAGGAAAACATACGCGACAATCGCAGAAACAGACCGACCAGAGCTCCGCTGTTTCGACAGATTTCACTTCGTGGAACTGGCTGAATTCCTTTCTGTGAACTTCTCATTTAGTGTTTATTTATATATTTAGTTTCACACTAGTTATATTAAAAGATTTGTGTGTATTTTGGAACGAACGGCTTTGTCCTCAATTGGTTTCTCGGAGGTTCTGCTACAAGGAACTGTCAAACATTAAAGAAAAGAACCTGCATCACACACGGGTACCAGTGCGCCACTGCGACACAGACCATAGCATGTGCCCGCGTCATAGCGCCGTGTTATCGACGACCAAGTGATCATATTCTCAAGCGCTACGTCTTCCAGCCTTCCAAAAGTCCCTGGGCGTGCCCAGTTATTGTTAAGGAGGATGGATAGATTCAGTTTTGTGTCGATTATCGACGTCTTAACAAAAGAACTCGTAAAGACGTTTACCATCTACCAAGGATTCGCGATGCGCTTGGCTGTCTCCAAGGCGCGGAGAGCTTCTATCGACCTACACAGCGTCTATTGGCAAGTCCCCATAGTGCCAGTCGACCAACCTAAAACGGCCTTTGTAACACCAGATGGCCTATATGAATTTCGTGTCATGCCTTTCGGGCTTTGCAACGCCTCACATCATTTCTGTGTATGATAGACAACCTTTTGCGTGGTCTCAAGTGAAAAACTTGCCTTTGTGACTTAGATGATGTGTTTATTTGTCCGCCCGGTTTTCCCGCCCACCTCTGTAGGGTAGAGGAAGTGTTGGAGGGCTAAATGACACCGGCCTTCAGCTCAACCTGAAGAAATTCCGCTTTGTCGCAAGTCAGCTCACCATCCTTGGCCATGTAGTACGTAAAGACGATATTTTTCGTGACGCCGTCAAGCTCATTGCAGTTGCTGATTTTCCCAAACCTTCCTGCATAAACGAACTTCGCAGCTTCCTTGGCCTCTGTTCGTACTTTCATCACTTCATCCGGAACTTTGCATCCGTCCCACTTCCTTGAATTATCTTCTACGCAGCGACTCGAATAATTACGCTTGGTCACCCACTCGTGACGATGTCTTCCAAGAGTTGCGTCATCTTCTAACATCGCCACCAATACTGCGTCACTTCGACCCTTCAACTCCGATCAAAGTACCCACTGACGCCAGCGGTCTCAGACGGCGCGCTGTGCTCGCGCAGCGCAAATCTGGGTTCGTCGAGTACGTCGTTGCATACGCGAGCCGCACGGTCCCTCACCCTCACCAAACCCGAGACGAATTATTCCGTGACGGAGAAGTAATGTTTGTCTATAATTTCGGCACTTGGTGAATTTAGAACTTACCTCTATGACCATCCCCTCGACATAATTACAGACCACCATGCGCTTTGTTGGCTGTCCCAGTTGAAGGACCCATCAGGCCGATTAGCTCTCTGGGCTTTGTGGTTGCAAGATTTCGACATGTGCGTTCGCTACAGGTCGGGCCGCCGCCAGACCAATACCGACGCGCTTTCCCGTTGTCCGGTGTCAACCGAAAGCGCTGCCTGTGCGTCTGCCGTTGACGAAGGATGCCTGGATCAGCGTTCTTAAGCGCTTCCTTTCAATCCCGTTGGCTCTTCTTCCACCTTCTCGAGCTGTGCGCCGTCAAACTTCTGAATTCAAAATTCAAGTTCTCTATTACAGAAATTACGCCTCTGACGTCCGCAAGTGACTGCTGGTCATACCTCGACATCTTCGTGGTGCAATACGTTCTTCCTTCCACACTGACACGAAGTGTGCGCATGCAGGTGTCTTCAAGATGTACACCAGGATTGGCTCCAGGTTTTATTGGCGTGACATGTACACCTTTGTGTGCAAGTACATTCGTTCGTGCCCTTAGTGCCAGCGCCGCAAGGTGCCTGTTCAGCATGCATCTGGCCCACTCCAGTCAATTCCGTGTCCTACCAGGCCCTTCGATCGCATTGGCACTGACCTGTATGGACTAAAATCCCTATGTAAGAAAAGTACCGCCATCTACTCTTTCCTCCGCCGCCTCCTCTCCTAAAGCACTTGTTTTTTTCTTTACTTATTTTGCTTGCGAAAGCCAAGTCGACACTGGCGCACCTAGAAAGTCCACGTTGAAGCTTTTAGGCTGGGCGCGCGCCGCCGCCGCCGCCGGCAACTGCGGCTGCGCAGAGGACCTTCAACATGGCTCGGAGGCGGAAAAAAAGAAAATATAAAGAAGTGAAAAGCGCGCGCTATCATCGTCCAATCGGAGATACAGGAGAGAGAGAAGCGGCGTTTATCAAAGGATGGCGTTACTTTTCTTATATAGGGACTTTAGTATGGACCCCTCCGAGCACGGCTTCCGGAAACCCCTGGATTGTTGCCGCCATCGACCATTTGACGCGATACGCAGAAACAGCCGCTCTGCTTGCTGCCACCGCTCGTGATATAGCATCCCTCCTCCGGAAAAACGTTATTCTCCGTCACGGTGCACCTCGCGAACTTTTCAGCGATAGAGCACGTGTGTTCGTCTCCGAAGTCGTAAACGCGCTCCTTGCTGAACGTTGAATCATTCATCGCACTGATTGGCACCTTACTTTGCCATTCATCACGTTCGCCTACAACACTGCACCACAGGCAACCACAAACTTTTCCCCATTCTTCCTCTTGTATGCCGGCGAACCTTTGACTACCCTCGACACCATTCTTCCGTACAGATCCGACTCATCCGAATGTACGCCCATCTCCGAAGCTGCTCGCCGCGCCGACGAATGCCGTCAGATCGGCCGTTCCTTTACAGCCGTCTACCAATGCCAACAAAGATCTCGACGTGACGATAATCACCCCCATTTTCACTGTCTTCCGAACTCCCGTGCCGTTCCTGCTGGCCGCTCATCCAAGCTTGTCTCCAAATAGCAAGGACCCTACCGTGTTGTAGCCCAGACATCGCCTGTGACATATATCGTCGAGCCTGTCACGCCACCAAAGGACCAACGCTGTCGTGGTCGTGCAACCGTCCACGTACAATGCCTGAAGCGGCATTATGACCCACTGATACTATGTTCACCATGAGTCGTCAGGATGGCTCCCTTTTTTTGATGGGGAGCGGTTGTAACGAAGAGGAATGCTCGGCGCTGTCGCCAGATTGCCAGTGCTCCGGAGAGGCGCTAGCTCGAGTTTGCCTGGGCTGCTCGGGCTGAGACGCTGCCAAAGCTGCCTGCAACTATCGTGTTTGATCATTTACTCTCTTTAGAACAGAAATAACTTAGAAAGTAATGAGGAAAAGGAAAAACGGACAATTTGCGTATTTGTCTACTTTCATTTTGTCCTTTCCTCATTATTTTCTAACTTTAAATAAAGAAACCACAGCTAATTTAACCTATGTCTTACTTGGCTTCATTGTCTGTTTGCTTCATCGAGCCCCTCGGCACCAGTAAGTTTTTCTTCTTCCTTCCACCGCCGGGTTCTTCTTTCTTGCTGTTTTAGCTTGTCTTCGTAGTCTTTGTCGGCTTTCCTCAAGCCGCTTCACTGTTCTCTAGCTTCGGTATTCAGGGACTCATAATCGTGGATGTCAATAATTAGAACTGAATTTAATTGCAGAAGACGGAGATTACACTTCGAGGATATAATGAACAAGAAAAGCGAGTACACATTAATGCGGCTGAGGAAAGGCCTCGGCGCAATCCGTCGCCCCGATCGCGCACTTGGGAGTTGTCTCTCAAGTCTGACTACACTGCCTACTCAGCCCCGCACATTCTCACCGCCAGCCTCAGGACCATGTGTCCGGGCTGCATAACTCACACCGGCGGTGGGCGCCACTCGAACCTACCGAGCTGTCTGCGCCGTCTCGCTCCCGACCCAAATACTCCCGCAAAACTCCCTTCTCCTGATGCCTCTTGCGGTGCGCCGTGCGAGTTATGCCGCTCGCAAGAGCCAGTGCGCGAGAAGCCCTGGCCGCTCCCTTTTTCGCCGAACACCGTCGGGCCACTGCTGCTTTGCAGGCATTCTCGGGAAGCGACTTGGGTCGCGAGCAAGCAGCACAACATTGCAAGGAAACAAATACACAAACACACAGAGACCCCAGAGAAGACGAGTGACCATGCATTCCAACTAAACAAAAAGAATGCTTACATTACTCAATCAAGGCGAACCTTCACAACGACCTTACAGTACCCTTCTTCTCGAACATATCTATATATCATATATTTAATATTGGGCACATACCCAGTGATACCTAGTGTTTCAAGTTGATAATGGACTGCCAAAAACATAAAAACCGCAAAATCCGAGTAGGAGCCAACGAAAGCATATTTGTTGTACATTTGTATGAAGTTTGGTTCGTTACTTGTATTTTATTCATTTCCGACCGCAATAATCGTTTAACTATGTCTAGTGAAGATCTGTGAAACTCCTAAAAACTACGAAATCATCTACAATTATTCAAAAGCCACTAAATAATGGTTTCTCAAGCAGTAATAAAACAAATTACCTTACCGGTACCGGCTGGCGCTGTGCGAATCAGTCAGACTCTTATTTCTGAGTTGTTCTTTACTTTTTGCGTTGCACCACAACTACAAAAGAGAAATAATTGTTCGATGTTTACGAATAGGCCGTTCATGCCAGCTAGTAATACCGCATAACTTATCATAGCGATTGCGGTGGCACTACTTACCATTCCTTGTGTAACAAAGAATAATTGCAGGCCGGACATGTCATCTAGACCTTCTAATTTGGTTGTTTTATTCTCACAATCATCCCTGACCATTTTTTGGTATGCCTGTAGACCGAAATAAATTTGGTTACTTAGTGAAGTGGGTAGAAGCGACTTGCACTCCTATGGCAAACAAAAAAATTCGGACAATAAGTTCAGACGGCCAGTACAGTGCGCCAAATTCACGAAACCATCTAACGAGCCTACGGTGAACGGAAATAATACGCAAATGATATTGGTAGTGTCGAGCTTTTTGATGTGCAATAATAATGCTTCAAATGTTCAGTATAAATAATTGTGCAGACCCGGAACACATTTTATAATTAATGTGAAGTGACGCTATTATGAAACCCATAAAGAAATGCCATAAATCTGTCCATTTCAACCCTGCGTCCTTAGCGAAATGTAAACTGGCGCGCAGGCATGTCCTCTCACGCATCCATGCTTGCGCAATGTGACAACTTATGTTGATTTATATTTCTGCATTTCTTCTTATTTACTTAAAATGTACCGCCGGTTTCTTTGTAAAACCCCCTTGGTGGGTACGTGCCATAATTTGGAAATCATCATCATCAACACGCAGTGCTCATCTCAACGAGGTAGTTGACGTTAGCACGAACAAATTATACGTGCGACTGTGGCCTAATAGTTAAAAGAGTAGACGTAGAAAAGTTAAAAATGTTTGCTTTGCTGAATAAATAATTCTCTTGACTACGCTAATTTGTATCAATGAAGGTATTTTGATGTAATTTGTTCTATCAGTGAGTACTTCCGTAGAAAAAAAAGGCCAGCAGCTTGGGCATGTATAAGAGTAGTAAATGTGGTAGTGTTGTCCTGCGTTTTCGCTATTCGGAAAGACACCAGCAGAAACCACGCACCCACTCACCCAGCAGCCGCGGTCAGGAAAGCCCAGAAGGTTTCGCAAAGAAAGCGTCGTTTTAAAAAGAATGTTGGTTGAAAAAGAAACAAAAACCATGCGTGGCCCATTTTCTACTGTGGGTATACGTGCGACAAACGCTAAGGCCAACAAAAGCAATATAGCATGTCACCCTGCGTGATTCAGTATTACTATTGCACTGCTCTACCTAATCGCCAACACCTGTAACTCCACTTTCTTCCGCACTTGTTCGCAGTAATGCATGTGCAGCCTCAATAGTGTTGGCCATATGTGCTATCTATGTATCCATGGCAGCAGATGCAAAATATTCTGATAATAAGGAACAGTGGTCAGTATACCTGAAAGTCATCTTGGAGAAACTAAGATCGATCGTATAAGCGGATTAGCGGATCTAACTACTGTGATCCGGTATATTGTGCTAAAGGTAACTTTGCATTTTCTTCTCATTGCAAGAGCAGAGCACACTACGCTTATGGTTGTGGACAATGCTTTGATAGCGAATCAGCCTTTCGAAAGCGTTTGCGTAAAATTAGTGAAGCACGCCCTCCACTAACAACAAAGAGCCTCGCAGGGGCAAACTTTTGCTTATGCGTCATCCTGAGTTTTACCTAAATAATAGTTAGTCTTGATAATGCGTTGTTTAGACCAAATTATTGGGTACTAAGAATCCGGACTATGCCAACAAAGGTGTTGTTTTGCTGAGTTACCTTCTTTACGATTGCGGCAGTACCACTCAGCGGCAAATAGTTGGCCAATGTGTGCGGAAGGACAGCAACCGCAAGGACAGCAACCGCAAGATCTGATCAAGGACTGCTAGATAAGTGGCGCACAGTAAAGTTCCACGCTTTCTTAAAACATAAGCCTGTAATATTTGAGCGGCGATGACAGTAGGGTTATATTTGAAGATGAATACGACAGAAAAGAATAGTAATGTTTACAATCCGGCAAGCACACGAGAATTAGGTCGTGATTAGTAGTGAGCCTCTTGCACCTACCAAGGAGCAAGCTTGTCTGGGCTAAATGAACCCAGATCATGAAAAGAAAATCCTCGAGCAAATACAAATGGTTACGCAGGCATATGGCAGAAAACTTGGAGTTATGATCGGCTGCTTGCCACTATCCTTGAAAAGAAAAGTTTATAATTAACGCATTTTGCTAATACTCACCTATGCGGCCGATGCTTAGGGTCATAACACATTTGAGAAAAAAGCTAAGAACTGCGCAGGTAGCTATGACCCGAAAAATTATAGGCGTAACGATAAGAGGCTGGAAGATTGCAGTACGTGTGACAGAGCGAACGCAAATTATCGTCGTTTTAATTAAGATTCAGTGCAAGAAATAGAATTGGGCGCAGCGTGTAATGGTGTAGTGCAGGTAATGGGTGGTGCATAAATATCAAAGGGTACCAAGAGAAGTGGGCTGCCGGCAGAGCATTAGATGGCGTAATGACATCACGATATTTTAGCCATATAGTGATGATTTGATAGGCGCACGCCAGGCAGGAATAATTTGAGATCACTGGGAGACGCTTTCATGTTGCGGTGTGCATGAGCGGCATTTTAATTATGCTGGTCATAATGATCATGACGACGACGGTACAAGAAAGTAGACTGTTTCATTGTACGCCTTGGAAGGGATAGCGGACGAGTATACTGATACTAATACTTATTTATAATTTTCCCGGGGTCTGTATTTAATCCGCTAAATTGAAGTTATCGCTCAGGGCAAGAGGGCACCTGCATGATTTGGAACTTTCTCAAATGTTATCGTTGATTCTATCAGTTGTGTTTGTTCTCACCGAACTTTGAGTACTTAATCAGATTGTACACGCGACACGAAGTGCGCAGTACTTTCTTCGAATGTTCCAGCGTTTCAGTGATTACGCTGGAACATTCGACGAGTCATGTATGAAAGCCCGACGGGCTTGACCCGCAGAAGAAACTTACACGATCGCCGATTGTACGCGCAGCTATCGTTGAGCTTTGAGTGCCCCTTGTTTTCCTGTGCACAGGTTCACCGAATGAAGAGTTAACGTTTTGAAACAGCAACAAGTACTAGAACTAAACAAATAAATTATCAGTTACAGACAAAATTAATCAAAGAAGAAGACAATCAAACGCAAACAAAATTGGCTGTGGCTTAACTCAGTTATGCCTGGGTGTGCGTAGCGAGAGGTACGGTTATGCCAAAGTCTTTCGCAAACGTCACATGCAAATCCAAACGGATTGTCTGTTAAGTCCGTTTGGAACATGCGCGTCGCACTTGAACTTTCAGCCATCCGAATCACATGGTCCGTCACACGGCGAGCCTTCACGTCCTCCAACTGGGTTGTATCGGCGGCTAGGCGCAGCACTCTCCGACCTTCATTACTCTGCCGTCTCTGTTCGATACGCCGAGCACGTTCTTCTTCTGTACCCGCATCTCGTTGCCTCCTCCTGGTTGCACTCCGTCGTTGATCTGCGGTCATGGCACGAGATGCCGAACTAGACGACGAACCATCCACATCTGAATGCACTCGCCTGGCCGCTTCGTACCAACGAGGCTTCTCGAGGCGTGCGGCTCGTTCTTCCTCCGTCTCCTCGGCTTCGTTCCGACGACGAAGCTTGGCTTCTTTCAGTCTCTCCGGCTCACTTTCTAGATCTGCCGACGAATCCCACCGAGCCACTCCTATATATACGATGCAACGCCGGCTCCTCCGGCGATGCAACGCAGGCAACGGTGATGCACGCCAGTGGTTGCTAGGCAACGGTTCAGCTCGCGGTTTCACCGACCCCTGACGTCATGCCAGATGGCACGGCGAGCGGCGCTGCCAGCTGCGGTGGTTGCTAGGCAACGCCTCAGCTCGCGGTGCGGCCACCGACCACAGCGATACGGCGAGAATACAGCCAATGTAGCTCTCGCTACAATAAATAAGGACTCATACACGCCGTTTTCCAACCCGATACTAAGTTCTCAGCCATTCTGTGGCACATAACAAAACACGTTACGGGGCTTTTGACAGTCTGTTATTCTACACCGTCACGCCGACGTAACATCTAGTGGCGGTGCTTCTGCGTTCATATACCAGACGCCCCCACAAAGCCGCGATCCAAGTTCGAACCGCGAGGACATCGTCCACGTCACCACGACCAGCGAGCTAGCCGCAGGCTAGAACAATTGTCACCGGTGCATGGACTTCTACCTGAGACGGCCTGGAAGAGCGTAGGTAAGTAAACTGCAAGCTGGCGGACGCAGCATCCTCTTCAACCATCGTACGGAAGCAGCCGAGGGAGCCACCTATCTTCCATGGAGCTTCATCGTATGACCCGGAAACCTGACTGGCTACTTTCGAAAGGGTCTCATCCTTCAACAACTGGACCTCTGAAGACAAGTTGCGCCATGTATACTTCTCCTTGGGGAAACGCTGCGAGGATTTGGTTCCAGAAAGGGGAGCACACTCTTATGATGTGGGGCTTGTTCCGCAGTATCATACTTAGGACCTTCACGTCTTTCCCTCAAACTTCGACGATCAGTTTAAGCCACTTGCAACAGTACCAGAGGCCATCAAGTCATCTGGGCTGACGCTGAAGGCCGATAAATGCCGCTTCGCTTACGAAGAATGCCTGTTCCTTAGACACGTCATCAGCACATCAGGAGTCCTTCCTGATCCGCAGAAAAGGGCTGCAATTGCACACTTTCTGCAGCCCGTCGACAACAATTGCGCATGTTTCTTGGTCTGTGTGCCTACTATAGGCGTTTGGTCAAGAACTTCTCTCACGTTGCCGCGCCTCTGACTCTTCACATAAAATCCGACGTCGTGTTTAAGTGGGAAACACTACAAGTTGTGGAACTTAGGGAACTAAAATGACGCCTACAGTCAACACTAGTACTCGGCCGCTTCGACGACGATGCCTATACGGAAATCCGCACCGACGCAAGCAGGATAGCGCTTGACGCTGTCCGATTCCAGAGGATCGATTCCAAAGGGTCATATCCTACACTAGCCGCTCGCTGTCGAAAGCGGAGGCCAATTATTCAATGACGAAAAGGAATGCCATGACATAATCTGGGTGTACTAAGAAGTTTCGCCCTCGCCTATGTGGTAGGCCGATCAAGGTCGTAAGCGACCATCCCCCTCTGTGTTGGCTAGTCAATTAAGCAAGCCCTTCAGGGCGCCTAGTACGGTGGTGCCTCCGACTGCAAGAATTTGACATCACCGTGATATGCAAGTCCGGACGAAGACACTCTGATGGCTACTGCCTCTTCCGCGTTCCTATTGACTCGCTGCCGCAGGACTACTAGGATGACGACTCTTTCCTAGAGACCAGAAGTTCCGACGACTTCGTCGAAGAGCAGTGAGCTGACCCGGAGCCAGGAAGCCTTGTCGACTTCTTGGAAGGGAAGACTGAATTTGTCCCAAGGAAATTTAGGCACGGATTGTCCTCGTTTTCGTTGCAAAACGGCGTCCTCGTAAAGAAAAAGTTCTCGCCAGTACGTGCCAACTATCTTCTGGTTGTATCTTCAGCCCTGCGGCCAGAGGTTCTACATGCCCTTAACGATGATCCAAAGGCAGGTCTTCTCGAATTTTTCCGTAACGTTTGGAAGGATTTAGGAGAAATAATATTGGGCACGCCTGAACGCTTACGTCACCTATTAGGTGAGGACGTGCCGAGACTGCCAGCGACGCAAGACACCCCCGGCAATGCCAGCGCGATTAGTACAGCCACTAGAGCCTTCTTGCTAACCATTTCAGCAGATCGGGATGTATTTGTTGGGGCCTTTCCAACGCCAACATCTGGAAACAAGTGGATCGTCGTGGCCACCGACTACCTTACTCGCTACGCGGTAACGAAAGCCCTGCACAATGGTAGTGTGGCGCAAATAGCTAAATTCTTTGTTGAAAACATCCTGCTGTGACATGGTGTGCCAGAAGCCCCCATTACCGACAGAGGAACGGCCTTTACAGCTGATCTTACTCAATTCATCCTGCAGTATAGCCAGGCATGTCACCGGAGTACAACCGCCTACCACCCGCAGACGAATTGTCTAACGAAACCTCTGAACAAGACGCCCACTAACATGCTAGCGATGTACGTCGACGTCGAGCACAATGCGTGGGAAGCCGTCCCTACTTACGTAGCCTTCCTTTATAGCACGGCAATGCAAGAAACAACGCAGGTCACGCCGTTCGAGCTGGTTTACCGAAGGAAACCAACGACGACAACGACGACGACGGTGCCATGCTGCCGCACGTCACCGACGAAAAGAATCTCAACGTCGTACCTATAGCTGCCGCTCGCCGAACAAGCGCAACAACTCGCCCGCCTGCACATCAAGAACGACTAAAGGACGGACAGCGGGACTACAATCTTCAACGGCGCTGCGTGGAATGCCAACCAGGCAACCGTGTTTGGATTTCGACCCCGATTCTCCGACGAAGATTTAGTCAAAAACCTTTCAAGATCATCCACTGTATTGGCGCACGTACTGCATCATGAAGTCTTGAGAGACGGCATTACGCAATCACAGCCGCGTCTCTCGCGACCTGAAGTAGTCCATGTTGTGCATCTTAAGCCTTTATACGAGCGATAATGAACTGTGGGACATTGCTCTTTATTTATTTTTCTGCACTACGTGTGCTTTCGTTTTTGCTCACGTTTCTGTAGCATCGGGATGATGCTTTATAAGAGGGGGCACTGACACGTGTACATATTTATCCTTTTCTCGGGACTGCATTTCACCCGCTAAGCACTTAAAGTTATCGCTCAGCACAAGACGCGCCTGCATCATTGGAACTTAGTCGAATGTAATCGTTGATTCTATCTGTTGTGTATGTTCTCACTGAACTTTGAGTAATCAGATTGTATGTGCAAACCGAATTGTGAAGTACTTTCTGGAAAGCGCGCGGGCACCAGCGATTATGCTAAAAATTAAATATGGGGTTTTACGTGCCAAAACCACGATCTGATTATGAGGCACGCCGTAGTGGGGGACTCTAGAAATTTGGAGCACCTGAGGTTCATTAACGTGCACCTAAATCTAAGTACAAGCGATTACGCTGGAACGTTCGTCGAGTCATGTATAAAAGCCGACGTACTTGATCCGCAGATCAGATTTCGAGATTGCCGATTCTGCCCGCCGCAATTGTTGAGCTTTTAGAGCCACTTGTATTGCTGAGCACAGGTTGGCCCCAAATTTAACCAAGTGTTACACGTTTGTAAAACGTTAAAACGAAAGCCTGCCAGCTCTGGAAGAAGACAACGACGAACGCGCGAGCAGTGGCTCGAGCGCGAGGGGAAGTATGGGAATGCTGGCATGATCAGCGGCATCGGAGCCAGCTGTGGAAGAAGACGACGACGAAGAACGCACGAGCAGTGACACGAGCGTGTCTCTGCGACCACGTGACGTGTGTAATCAGGCACCACACTTTTAGTATCCCGCAACCGTGGAGCATCCGTGGCGTCAGGGAAGCGTGCTCGTCTGGCACCGCGGATGCCAGGGTTATATTGCCGCCCATACCGAAATTTGCCAAATTTTCTTTTCTGTGCAACTAATTTACTTTGTTTACAGAAACCTTCCTGAGAAATGTGACGTCAATTCTAGCGGTTTTAGGCGTGTTTTTACTCTTTGCGGCATCTGCCATTTTTCGTCACGGCATAGTTTCGCCAAGGTCACTGCAAAGTGACGGAAAGGTCACCGCCAAGGGCACCGCTAGGTCATAGACACCTAGGACTTTCGCTGTAATTAGTTCACGTTTTGAAGTCACGCTTTTGGCATTGTGTTATTATTGTACGCTGTCACGATAACGTGACAATATTTACTATGGATGGCCACTGGCATCTGCAAGCAGATCTGTCACGCGTTCACTTGGGACGCGCCCAATCGGGTGCAAAGATAAAAGACTGGTCCCACGTTGCGTGAGACTCATCCGCTCAGATTTATTCAGTGGCGCTTGATTCTTATACAGCCGGACGTACAGTCGAAGGCACTAGTGGGAATGTTCTCGATACATACAACCTTTGAAAGAACACGCTGCAGACGGCATGACACCACGTCTGATCTTTCGCCACTGTCGCGCTATATCAGCATTTATAAATCAATACCCAGCGGGATAACTCCAGGATTTGTCGTGATAATTAAACTATAAGCTGTCAGTGCGGTATGGTATCGTGGGGCGTATTCCTCGCACTGCGGGAGTTTTTACTGGAGCCGCCAATACTACAGCCCTTAATACCGCTGACTCCCAGACTGAGGTGAGGGAGACAGCGGTGTTAAGGGCTGTAGTACTGGCAGCTCCAGTAACAACTGCGTTTCAAGAAGGATGCTCCTAAAGAAGTTACGCATATCCCATGCGCTGTGGGAATTCGTTTAGCCGAAGTTTTCAATTGTGTTTGTGAGAATCGTCATTCTTGTTTAGCGACCATTTGCAAGTATAGAGCACAGGACAGAGACAAACATATTTTTTTACGGCAAGCATCTGGCTTTACACACTAGATTTTAACTATAGTCTATCGCGTACATTGTAGTATTCACACCGTACAGAACTCGACTGGCGCGTTTGTGAAGTATTTTTTTTTTTCACCCATAAACCCGACGTGGACCGGTTTCGCCTTCTGTTTCATCATCACTGTCTATCGACGTCGTTCTGCTTCGCGTTTATGAAAACATGTACACTCGCGTACCAAGCCATTCGCTGTGTACCGGCCTGGTATGCTTCTGAATAAAACGTTCACCGCACCTCGGTGCTTATTGCGGTTTCCCGAAAGTGTCCGCTTAGTGAGTGCGAATCAGCATGCATTGTTCAAGTTCGAAACAATATTTTGCTGAGTACACAAGGCGTTTTGGCTCCACTCGACGTTTCTTCCGCGCTTTTGTTTTCTTTCGCGCTTTGTTTTATAGCGCGCGTCTTCACTTACATCACCCACTGCCTCTGACGATCCGTTGCGCTGCTGAGCAAGAGGTCGCGGGATAGAATCTCGGCCCCGGCGGCCGCAATTCGATGGAGGCGAAATGCAAAAACGCCCGTGTGCTTGCGTTGTGGTGCACGTTAAAGAACCCCAGGTGGTCAAAATCAATCGGAGCCCTCCACTACGGCGTGCCTCATAATCAGAACTGGTTTTGGCACGTAAAACCCCAGAAAGAAGAAGCCTCTGACGATCATGATTAGCACTATCTTTGGGAACGCCCACCCATGCAACACAGCAGCCCGCATCCCCAAAGTTGGTGAAGATGCAAGAAAGCTTCACTTCAAAAAACTTCAATTCACTTCATTTTACAGTGTTGTGTGATACCTTTTCAAGTCAAGCGAAATATAGCTGCGTGGTGTGAAGCTGTTGAGAGGGAGAAAGAGAGAAGGCACTTTATTAACAGGTAACGTGGAAAGGCTGCTGGGGACCTCAGTTCTAGACCTTGGCAGCGTGTTCTCCAGCGCGATGCCGATGAATACCGCAAGCCACTTTTCGTCGAGATGTCCTCTTTTGTATATTGGGAGTACGTGTAACGGCAACGACAAAGCGACGGTGGCTACAAAGAAATAACGACGGCGGCGTGTTTGTGCTGGATCTCATGCCCGCGCTTACGTGCATCACCATCAATCAGATCCAAGCATTTGATCTAGGCAAGACCAAGCACAAAAAGTCTACCTGACTCGTCACGTCAGGGGAGTTGCGCTGCTTGAGTGAACACTGGAACTATGCGAACACAGAAGCTAAGCGCCTATAGTGTGTATTTCCAGCACAAATGGAGCTAATTCGATGGTGATATTACGCAAGCCATACCGTACAATTATTTCTCATTTTCGCCAAATGGTCAAGGCAGGCCTCTCCGTGAAACGCTTTCAGTTTAAAATGATACCGCGCAAGAAAACATACACAAGAAAAAAAACACTCAGATTTAGGTACATTTGCGATAGTGTCAAGAAGAGCTTCAGATAATTAAAGGCAGGGGCGTAGAGTAATGAAGAGAGGACTAATCTGCGCAAACCACAGAGAGGTGCACTAGAGGTAAGCGCCTCTAGCCTTCTACTCTGTGCAGGACAAAAAAAAAGAAATGGAATGGAAAGACAGTTGTAAGAGGTGAAATTAAGGACAGAGAATGAAAGCCACCAAACATTTTCTCACATTAGCCGTAGAGTGTAACAGTGGGAGTCAGCGCCCGTCCTGTCATGTCTTTCTGCGTGATTGTCTTAAAAAAGTGGCGATGGATTACTTTCGTAAGAAAGAAAAAATAATGCATCACCAATTAGCCCCGCAACTTGTTTTCGTTATGTGCCACAGAATGGCCGAGAAATTAGTATGGGGTTAGAAAACGGCGTTTATGAGTCCTTATTTATTGTTCGCGTTTGATTGTCTTCCTCTTTGATTTTTGTTCTGCAACTAATAATTTATTTGTTTAGTTCTCGTGCTTTTTGCTGTTTCAGGTGCTCACTGTGAAACAGTCACAGTAACAGTCACCTGAAAGGCAAAGCATCGACAGCGGTAGCAAAATATTACATGATAAAACAAGTAACGCTCATTTTATGGGCCGTAAAAATTGTGGTAAATATTCTCTTACTAATTAAACAAGCATGGTGTCACGCATCTAATGACACCGATGAACAGATCTTACGATGGACACGTGTACTCGTGTTAACAACGCTCGTGCCGTGAGGCACGCCGGCAGCATAGAGCGTGCGTGATTGTGCCAAAGCGACCGTTCCGTCCTACCACTCCTGCGCCGCTTCACCTGTGCCCGTCCTCCATAATTGAATATTTAACGTCAACTTCATCACTGGATGCGCATGAAGAGTCAAAAACAGTGTGCGTCAAGCCACCAGCCTTCTCGTCTGCCCTCGCATGCTCACCCATCGCCCTGGGAGCCACAGCAAACCACGTGACCTCCAAGACAAGTCTGACCTCAACACACGGCTGGCCCGGGTGGGCGACGGATGCGCCGCCGTCGCACCAGAGAGAGCATGGCGGCACCAATGGCGATGGTGCCGAGGTAGTAGAAAAATAGTATATATCCATATCTCCAGTCACTGTTGACAGGTTTCTGTAGAATGGCAGTTTACAAACACATCAAAAGTCTGGTTATTAGTGTCAATGATTGTACTTTCTGGAAACAGGTTTTATATTGTAGGATGACTATGCACTCGTATTGCAGGCACCTAGCCTCAAGGTACCTTTGAATGAAGTCGAGACAAGCACTTTCAGGCGTAATTTTGTCCCGCTGCATCAGAAGAGCAATGATTGAACTTACCTTCAGTGCAATATACAAGCCACTATTGTCGGCCATGTTTTCGTCTAGAGTTGCTTTTCCATTGAGCTGCAATTTATTGACAGGATAGAAAACACAATGTTCATCACATCACATACAATAGCGTGAGCAAAACAAAATAACAAAGAATACACGCTGTGGTTTCTACACTGCGATCATGGCTTTGTATATTCCTGGGCAGCGCGCATACAAACGAAACACGAGAAAGAATACAGGACAAGTGTTTCATGTTTCGTTTGTGCGCACTGCCTGGATAGGTTCCAACACTCCCGCTTTCCAATCCTTCCACATGGTCTTGTATCTGGCTATAGAAAGCCTACGCGGAACGTTTCGGATAAAGTAACAAATTTTGCGCCCTCAGTTTTCTTTATGATGATCTTTTAACGCAAGCTTGCATTAACCCATTAGATACCAGCGTACTATTAAATGTACAGTACCATTTTCATTTGTAAATAATTAAAGAAGAGATATATTGTGTTCCTTAGTACGCCATTTTGCTAAAACGAATCCAGCCAAGACGACCACATTGTGGTTTTTTTGTCAGCTGCATGATCATCATCATCATCATCATCAGCCTATTTTTATGTCCACTGCAGGACGAAGGGGTCTCCCTGCGATCTCCAATTACCCCTGTCTTGCGCTAGCGTATTCCAACTTGCGCCTGCAAATTTCCTAACTTCATCATCCCATCTGGTTTTCTGCCGACCTCGACTGCGCTTCCCTTCTCTTGGTATCCATTCTGTAACCCTAATGGTCCACCGGTTATCCATCCTACGCATTACATGGCCTGCCCAGCTCCATTTCTTCCGCTTAATGTCAACTAGAATATCGGTGATCCCCGTTTGTTCTCTGCATGATATATTTGATTTATTCATCGCCAAACTTGGAGAAGTGCTGAACATAGCAGGTGCTGCTGTACATCCACCTTCTTTATTTTTTATCGAGCACATCATATGCTTCACGATGTTGAGGTTTGTGTGGAAGTTTTAGAAAAGAATGGCGGGAACGATGCATGCCATGACATACCATATACAATGCATATTTATAGCATTGCGAGAAAATGAATGTACGTGTACTTTGTGAAGCACACTGGACCTACGTGTATGCCAGAGCGGTGTGCTTGTTCTCGAAGCACACGCGGCGGCTTTTTTACCATTATTTTCCGATGACTATTTTTAAAATATGTTTGCGGATTACTAACACTTCAGACACCATTGCAGGTAAAAAATATAATAAGTGTTACATCAAGATTGCTACTATTCCTCCTGGTTCCTTTCTTGCTGCAGAGAAAGATGACGATCTTATCTCCATAGTCAATGAAATAGCGAGCAGTGTTGCATTAAGTTTAGATGAATAAAAATGCATTGAATATCATATGACCATTATTTAAAGCGGCAGATTATTTATGCAGGATTTTATTACAAATCGGAAAATAGGTGGGAGGAAACAGAAAACAACAAATACGATCTGTATTCATGTGCCAGTTGAGATGAGTTATGCAATGAAAGTAGAGCAACCCGCCTTCGGGAACCAGACGTTCATCCTATCTCATGAAAGGTCAGAAAATTCAAACGAAAATGTTGCCGACCAAAGCATACAACAGGACTGAAATGCAAGAGCAGACTGTAATTGTAGGAGATGCCACCAGTCTGTTGAATGTTTTAACTACCACTGAACCAAATTCTGAATGCTTTAGTTTTGAAACCTGCATTCATCGTAAGATATCACGTGTACATCTGCATCAATAATATATTTTCATTGCGCGCGCCTCTGAAAGCAATACCAAAGTCCTTCCCCGTTAAATCGTGCTGCACACTTGAATAGTAAAAACACCTGCCAGAAAAGAATATTTTCCACTAAAATGCTCACTTTTCCACCACAAGGTTATGAGGGCTTACGCAAAGTTTGTTCCACTCTTCGCTGCAAGCCTTTCTGTTTTTTAAAGCTCCACAATAGAGCATTCACATTTGGTGATATACAACAGGTTTTGCTCCCACAAAGGGCCAGCGTACTTTATAAACTATCCTAGCGTTTCAACGAATAAAGCGGCACTCATCGAACTTTCACAATGTACTTGCAGTGTAAAACTATCATCTAGCACAAAAAATCACCGAAATGTAACTGGTGGATTTTTCTGTGTCCTTAATGGGTAAAGCACCTTATCGAAAATAAGAACAAAAAAAGAACGCATCTCGCTAGTTTTGATCAATCCTTTGAACACGCGATGCCTTTCATTAATGCCACTTGTTTATAAAATAGCACAATGCCCTAACAATCTGTAGTTTTTAATGAATATATGTATCAGAAACCATAAAGTCGTGGAGACGGATAGATAAAGGCTCAATAATTGTTTTGTTTGCCTCTCGCCAGGCTTAGCAACCAGTTAGCCGCAATTGGCAATCACAAACGACAGAACGTGGGTAATCTCACCTGAGTTTCTGTTTCTTTGTCTGTAATGTTTCCATACTGAAACTCGAAACATTCCGCTCTCTGTTTAAATATATTTGTTTCATGTTCCGGTAAGTTCGATATTGCATTATTTTTGTAGACGGGGCTCACTGAAATATAACAAGCAACATTTTGTAAAGTAATTGCCACGGAAAATGGTATCTATTTAGACAAATACGTTTAGGAAAACCATAGCCCCTATTATATGTTGAGAAGGTGAAATTGGCAGAGGAAACGGTTTAAACAAGTTGTTCTGCAGCAGGTAACTTCTTTCGTAACTTGTATTTTTATGAGTTTCCTTAACAAGCCAATATTCTCCATAAAATGGCAGGACTAAGTGATGTGAAAGCAAAGCTGGCCGATATGTTCTTGCTTAATTTGAGTATAAGCTCACCTCTGGCAAAGGCGTGAGTAAGTTCATGTGCGATTATTGTTCCAATACCGCCAAAGTTCAGTGACCTGCAAATAAATTATAACGAACAATATATAACCATTTGCTAACAACGACATCTACTGACAAGGAGAGTCCAAAGCCACTAGCACTATGCGGTTTACAGAACATGACCTGAAGAAAGCCTTCTGCGGCCGTCGATTGTATCCACTTACAGGATTGCGCCAGCTACTTGAAGTTATAGCAACAAGTGAAATCGATCAGTTCCACGGTAAAACAAATGCACAGTCATACCACAATAATCAAGCCGCACCAATTTCTATTTATTACTTCAGGCAGCGGAATGATGCTGTGCGAACTTCCGTTGCCTTTTGAAGATGCTGACATAATACGTCACAGGAGCAACGTGTCTACACAAAAAATATTTTGCATATGAAACAGTAGAAGCAAGATATGGCTTCTCCAGAGCCTTTAGGAGCAAGCTTCGCATCAGCACTAACAGGTCGGACCCTACTATCATGCTCCCCAACGGTATCTTTTATCTTGGCGGAAGGCCTCGAGTATAGTTCCAAACCCATGAAGACGAGCTAAGAAGCTGGGACAGCTTCAAGCAGGATTCGCAACTTATTTGGGAACCCCTTGGGTGGACAAGTCGCTGCCATGAAAAAATTATATACTCGCGTGCAGAGGTCAACGAAGCCATTGTCCCCTAAGAGGTGCGGCAGAAAAGTAATCAGACAGATTTTTTTTCACACAAAATTTGTTTTATTTTTTAAAGTCAATGTTATCCCTTTCAAAGCAGTTCCCTTGTGCAGCTATTCATCGGCGGAGAGGTTGTTTCCACTCATCGTAACAGTGCTGGAAGGCTTCAACTGGAATTTTCTTCAGCTCCTTGGTAGCGCACCCTTGCAAGTTTTCGACACTACCGAAATGGTACCCCTTCAGATGGGTCTCATCCTGAGTAACAGCAAAAAAGTCACACGAACTCATATGAGGCGAATAGCGGGACTGAGGAACCACTGGAATTCCTTTTTTTTTTTTTGTCAAGAACTGGTTGATTGAGATTGCCGTCTGACAGGGAGAGTTGCCATGGTGGAGCATCCATGTGGCTGAAATATCCTGTCTGACGCGAAGCACTCTCTTTCTGAGCCTTTCAAGGACTTCTTTTTAAAGAACTCGGTTGATAGTTTGGCCTTCGGGCACAAATATTGTGTGAACAATTCCCCTACTGTCAAAAACCAAATCAGAATCAACTTGAATATTGATTTGGTCATTCAAGCTTTCATCTGTCGAGCATGTATCAGTGTGCCACTCTTGACTTTGACGTTCTGTTTCTGGATCGCAGTAGAAAATTAATGATTCATCACCAGTGATCACACGACTGGACAAGCCTGGGTCACCTTCTATCTTGTTGAGAAAGTCAAGGCACACGTTCTTCCAATTGTATTTCTGTTGAATGGGGAGGTTTTTTTGGCACCAACTTCGCACACACCTTTCTGGTGCCGAAATATTGAGTCAGAATTTCATGAAGGGTAAAATGATTCAGATTTAACACACTACTCATCAGTCTCAATGTTAGTAGACGGACTGACCTTCACAAGAGCCCTCAGTCTTTCCACATGTTGCGCAGTTTTCGATGTTGAATGCCTTCCTTACCGAGGTTCATCTTCATCTCCCCTGTTTTCCGGCCCTCGAAAAATGCTCGGTTCCCCGAAAAACTTGATACGAATGTTCCCCAAAGGCTCGTCAGCTTTTCGTCGGCAAATTTGCGCCTTCACGAAGTTTAACACAAAATTTGATAGTACACCATTGCTGAAAATATCACTGTTTCATTTTTGTCGCGCAACACAAAACAAAATTTCACTTATCACGCTCTCTAGGGTCGCGTGTTTACCGCACGAAGTAGACACTTTCTCTGATTTTCTAGGGAGTGGCTGATGCACAAACTATGTGAGGAGAGTGCCCGCATCGCTGCCAGATCGCTCCGAGCGTTGTCAGTCTCATTACTTATTAATAAGGGCGCACTCCGCCCTTATTGATTGTTCGGTCAGCACCCTCGATCTGGATCTTCCCCTTCTGGACCCCGCTCACGCACCTCCGAGCCGCCTCTGTTCAACCGAACAGGTCCGCTTGCCACCACAGACGTTGACTTACGTCGACATCGTGTCATCGCCGCCTGCTCCTGACGGTGACCATGTGTTGACGCCCATCACTGACATCTCCCTCTCCTGCGGTATCACAGTACCCCGTGCTGTTCTGTCTATAGGGGCAAACTGCACTTCCCTTCCTATTGTAAATTTCAAATTGACACTGTAAGTGCTGCCACAAGGCACCTCACTCGCCCTTTTGCGCTTTCGAAGAACACGAAGTGCAAGTTTTCACGGCGGCCACTTCTTGTTGCGCGGCTCATGAGCAGTCCGATATCTACATACAGCGCCATTAAGTCTATGATCGCTTCTGATTTTAACACGTCAGCAGATTGAAGAACTCCACGACGTTCTGCTTTCCTACCGCGCCATTTCCGACATTAGGGACCGTCCCTATGTTCATAACACAACAGGCGAGCTCTGTGGCGATAACCGCTGCGAGATGTCGCCAGAGTAGCGCGCCGTTGTCTGTTCACCGATGGCTTGCGGCGAGCGTGTCCAATGATACCTTACATGGAAACAAAGTGCTGCATGAGCCGAGGTCCGTCTGCGGCGGCTGCTGTGAATCGCGCCCACGCGTAACCCACGCGGTTACGTCGCGATCTTCTGATTAACGAGGCGGTCGCGCCACACTTCGCTCATTTTGCAAGGGGCCGCACGAGACAGATCGTACGCGCCAGCCAGTATATCGCGAAATGAAAACTCGCATAGAGCTGTGCTCAAATTTCGCATTAAGGAGTATCGTAATCATCGGTGAATGTTTTTTTCGAGCTGGAATAAAGTTCTTTCTCTCGCTCTTTATGTCAAATACGCCGAAATGACATGGACAAATATGTAGCATTTGATTAACCGCTTCACCAAAGCTTCGCTTCACATAGATTCTAAGATATGCGTTGGGATCTGCAATTTTTTTATGAAGAGCAGCCATTGGGCACATCGAGCCTTTTATCCAATTCCTCCAGCGCTTGTTACTGGAAATTTGGTATTAAGAATAGGGATTGGTCGTAAGCCGTTCCTCAGGAACAGGAAGTGCCACATTCTGAAGTACGTTTAGAAAATTACTTGAAGCAACGGTGCAGCTGCGAAAACAGCTGATCGTTTAGGCGTCTCTGCGAGTACGGGGAAGAAGGGCCTTACTGCTCAGTTGATTTGATGGACATCATTCAGAAATTTTAAATGCGAAGTGTTTCTTCGCGAACATTTGCCACTTTGACAGTCTCTATCTATCTAGCCGCCTACATCTTGGTGCTCTGATGGTTGTTTCGTTAACTTGGTATTTACCAAAATTGGCATAGTATGACAAGAGTGTATGACGAACATAAGTTATAGGTCATGACATCAATATCATGACATGTATGTCATGTAGGTTATGAAACAGCTACCTACATCATGGTGCTCAAGTCATAGTGACAATGACCATGACTCGAAAAAAATGAACACTCAAAAACCACTGAAATGGGTTCAGACGTGGGTACTAAGTGAAGGAAACACTAAAGGATGGTGGTAAAAGTCGTCGTCGTGAGTTTGACTCAGGAAAAATGACAATGGCTGTACAAAAAATTAACACTCAAAAACCACTGAAATGGGTTCTGACGTGAGTACTAAGTGAAGAAAACACTAAAGCATGGCGGTAGAAGCCATATTCATGAACGTGACTCTGCAAAAATGACAATGAGTCGGCGAAAAAAAGATTAACGCTCAGAAATCACTAAAAGGGTTTGTGACGTGGGTGCTAAGTAAAGGAAAGACTAAAGAGAAGTGGTACAAGCCCTAGTAAAAGGCTAAAGATTCATGGTCGAAGTCATAGTCATGAGCATGACTAAGGCTTTCGCATTAATTAAGGTCTCTTAGACGTAGCTAAAGCGACTCCTGAGGACTCATGACATGAATGCCATGACATGCGTATCATGTAGGTCTGGAAACAGGGCCTACGTATTGATGCTCTCATGGTCGTTTCGTCAACTTGGTAGGCTCCCCGCGCACTGCTTCGCATAATATCGATTCCCACTGGACGTGGGATCTGCGGGCTTTTTATTGAAAACCAAGTATATTCACGTTTCACAGCAGCAGCCATAGTAAGCGGAAAATAGTTTTCAGGGGTGATAGCTCTCGATGTTATCATTATAGCTCTCGAGCCCGGATATCATATCATATGCATGCAGAGCCAAGCGCAAATGCGAGAAATCATATTTTGTCACCAACTTCCGAGAAAATTTGCAATAATTTATCTCTGTCGTTGAGTCATCACAGACGACAGAAAGCATAATGAAGCGCGTTTCGAATACCACGAGTTCACATGCAAATTCGGATTACGACATCAGCATGGCAACCGGCAGCGCGATCCGACATATTTGCATTATACTTCAGCCCTTGTGGCCCAAGCAGGAGAGCCAAGGCACACTGTTAAATATGCATACAAAGGTTAGTTCTTCTTCTTTCTGGGGTTTTACGTGTCAAAACCAGTTCTGAGTATGAGGCACGCCGTACTGGAGGGTTACGGATTAATTTGGCCACCTGGGGTTCTTTAACGTGCACTACAACGCAAGTTAAGGACCGCACAAAGAGCGATGGAACGAAAAATGTTTGGCCTAACGTTAAGAGACAGGAAGAGAGAGCGGTGTGGATCAGAGAATAAATGGGGATAGCTGATAATGTAGTTGACATTAAGCGGAAGAATTGGAGCTGGGCAGGCCATGTCATGCGTAGGATGGATTACCGGTGGACCATTAGGGTTACAGAATCCAAGAGAAGGGAAGCGCAGTCGAGGTCAGCAGAAAACCAGATGGGGTGATGAAGTTAGGAAATTTGCAGGCGCAAGTTGGAATACGCTAGCGCCAGACAGGGGTAATTGGAGATAGCAGGGAGAGGCCTTCGTCCTGCAGTGGACATAAAATATAGGCTGACAATGATGATGATGATGATGATGATCATGATGATGATCATGATGATGACAACGCAAGCACATGGGCGTTTTTGGATTTCGCCTCCATCGAAATGCGACTGCCGCGGTCGGGATTCGATCCCGTGATCTCGTGCTCAGCAGGGCAACGCCTTAGCTGAAAAAGCCTCCGCGGCGGGTGCATACAAAGGTTAGAACGCTAATATGACATTGCAAGAAAAAAAAGGTCACAGGCCTGCGCAGGACACGCAACACAGTCACAGCGTAAGCTGGAGCAGTGGTTCCATCAGAGTTTAATTTTCTGCACCAAGCATTACAGGGCCTTCGCGTCGTTTTCACGAGCACGATTTCAACTGTCCGCCCGGCGTGGAGGGCGAGTTGTGGCTTGCGCCGCAATACGACGGGTCGTGCACAGCGTTTTGCTGAGCCCGACGTTGCCTGGTTGCAGCCACGCGCATTTCTCTACGATTCGCGTTTTCAGCAGAGGTTCGTACGTTGCGAGGTGGTGCCATCACCTGTATTGAAGAGTAAACACGGGCATCGAGACTACGTGGCGCACATGTCACATCCCTTGACTTGTGGCATGATGCGATGCTGTTGATGATGGTTATGCTGATTTATTGGCATCCCTTTCGAAACAGGGTGGTGACAATTAGTCACGCCTACTTGAACTAACCCCGTCCATCTACATGCAGCATGCAACTGCTATATGCAATAGTGACATGTTGGACACCTGATGAAATATAGCGCAACTGCAACGCAATGTTCCCACGCACCGACGCTACGCGGCCCGCATTTCACATCGCGTGACAAATGATACGATAGGATGATAATAATGATGATGATGATCTATTGGCATTCCCTTTGAAACTGGACGGTGACAGTCACCTAGCTTGCTTGATTTAATCAGGTATGTGATACATGTATTTCATTATTGCATTTTTGTATACATCTCCTTAATCTTATTTTTTCTTTCTCAAACCTTCTCTACCTACCTTGTGCAACTACCTATGTAACTGCTACACGTTGTGTCACATGGTGTATTATTATTCAACTGCATTATAAAGTGTGCACGTAACGACGGTACGCGGCGCGCATCTCACATCGCGTCCTGCGGGCAGACCTCCACTCTAGCACACATGCTCTGGGAGTGCCGGTCGAGATACCCCAAGCTCAGCAAGGAGGAGTGGGACTCGCTTCTACGTAGCCCCGTTCTAGACAAGCAAATCCTGGCTGTCCGGCGTGCCCGCGACCGGGCCGGTGGGCTTGACCTGCCGGTCCCGACGTGGGACTCACTATCCGGGTGCGCGACGAGTTCGCGTCTTCGCCGCACCTCCAATAAAATTCTTTCACTCACTCACTCCCTCACATCGCGTGACAAGTGGCATGCTACGATGCTAATGAAGATGATAATGATGATGATGACGATTTATTGGCACCCTTTTTCAAACAAAGCGGTAACAGTCACCTAGCCAGCTCATGATGAAGATGATTATTTATTTGCATCCCCTCTGAAACGGACGTAGAAAATACTCAATACCATGATTAGGAGCCTGTACGAAACGGAATTGGGAATCACTAAAGGCACCAGTAGCATGCGTCTCCTAGACTTCGGAGTGCATAACAGTATAGAAGAAATCAGTGATGTACATACGGCTGCTCAACTATTGTGCCTCTCATGTTCAGCTCATGGACACAAAATTCTAGAAGCTATGAATCTCCGCCCCGTTGCCGGCATAACGGATAGAATTGGTAGTCCCAACAGCATCAGGAATAAAATTATCATCCACCTCCCTTGGAAAAACATGGGAGAAAACAATGTAGGCTGGAGGAAGGCTTGGGTCGAGGTATTCGGCCGCCACCTAAGCAGCAAGCCACCTATGTACGTGGACACTGCAGAGGAAAGCGATCATCATCATCATCATCATCATCATCATCATCAGCCTATATTTATGTCCACTGCCGCACGAAGGCCTCTCCCTGGAATCTCCAATTACCCCTGTCTTGCGCTAGCGTATTCCAACTTGCGCCTGCAAATTTCCTAACTTCATCATCCCATCTGGTTTTCTGCCGTCCTCGACTGTGCTTCCCTTCTCTTGGTATCCATTCTGTAACCCTAATGGTCCACCGGTTATCCATCCTACGCATTACATGGCCTGCCCAGCTCCATTTCTTCCGCTTAATGTCAACTGGAATATCGGCTATCCCCGTTTGTTCTCTTATCCACGCCGCTCTCTTCCTGTCTCTTAACGTTACTCCTACGATTTTTCGTTCCATCGCTCGTTGTTCGGTCCTTAACTTGTTCTCGAGCTTCGTTGTTAACCTCCAAGTTTCTGCCCCATATGTTAGCACCGGTAGAATGCAATGGTTGTACGGTTTTCTTTTCAACGACAGTGGTAAGCTGCCAGTCAGGATTTGGCAGTGCCTGCCGTATGCACTCCAACCCAATTTTATTCTTCTGTAAAGTTCTTTCTCGTGATCAGGGTACCCTGTGAGTAATTGACCTAGATAAACATACTTCTTTACAGACTCAAGAGGCTGACTGGCGATCCTGAATTCTTGTTCCCTTCCCAGGCTACTGAACATTATTTTTGTCTTCTGCATATTCATCTTCAACCCAATTCTTACACTTTCTCGATTAGGGTCCTCAATCATTTGTTGTAATTCGTCTCCATTGTTGCTGAATAGGACAATGTCATCTGCAAACCGAATGTTGCTGCGATATTCGCCGTTGATCCTCACTCCTAAGCCTTCCCAGTCTAAGAGCTTGAATACTTCTTCTAAGCCTGCAGTGAATAGCAATGGAGAGATTGGGTCTCCTTGCCTGACCCCTTTCTTGATAAGTAACTTTCTACTTTTCTTGTGGAGAACCAAGGTAGCTGTGGAATCCTTGTAGATATTTGCTAAGATATTCACGTATGCCTCCTGTACTCCTTGATTACACAATGCCTCTACGACTGCTGGTATCTCTACTGAATCAAACGCCTCTTCAAAATCTATGAGAGCCATATAGAGAGGTTGATTGTACTCCGCAGATTTCTCGATTACCTGATTGATGACATGGATATGATCTATTGTAGAATATCCCTTCCTGAAGCCAGTCTGTTCTCTTGTTTGGCTGAAGTCAAGTGTTGCCCTGATTCTATTGGAAATTATCTTGGTGAATATGTTATACAATACTGAAAGCAAGCTAATGGATCTGTAATTCTTCAATTGTTTAACGTCTCCCTTCTTATGGATAAGTATAATATTGGCGTTCTTCCAGCTATCTGATACACTTGAAGTTGTGAGGCATTGCGTATAAATGGCCGCAAGCTTTTCAAGTATGATATCTTCTCCATCTTTGATTAAATCTACTGTTATTCTATCTTCTCCAGCAGCTTTTCCCCTGGTCATGTCTTTCAAGGCCCTTCTACCTTCATCGCTAGTTATAGAAGGAGCCTCTGTATCCGGTTCATCACTATTTCGAGTCAAAGTAGCTTGGCTGTTTTAGGCACTGTACAGGTCAGTATGAAATTCTTCGGCTGCTTTTACTATATGATCGAAATTGTTGATTATATTACCATGCTTATCTTTCAGTGCATACGTCTTGCCTTGTCCTATGCCAAGCTTTCTTCTTACTGATTTAATGCTGCGTCCATATTTTACAGCTTCCTCAATCTTTCCCACGTTATAATTTCGAATATTCCTTACTTTCTTCTTGTTCAGTTTCGACAGTTCAGTGAATTCTATCTGATCTCTTGAGTTCGACACTTTGATGTTTTGTTGTTTCTTTATAAGGTCCTTTGTTTCTTGTGAGAGCTTACCTACTAGTTGCCTTGGCGCCTTACCTCCCACTTCAATTGCCGCTTCTGAGATCAGCGTAGTTACGGTTTCATTCATTACCTCTATGTTACCTTCATCTTCCTGTTCTAAAGCTGCATATTTGTTTGCGAGCACCAGCCTGAATTTGTCTGCTTTTACCCTTACTGTGTCTTGGTTGGCCTGTTTCCTCCTGACTAATTTCACTCTTTCTCTCTTCAAATTGAGAGAAATCCTAGACATCACTAACCTATGGTCACTGCACTTTACCTTACCTAACACTTCTACATTCTGCACTATGCTTGGATCGGCAGAGAGTATGAAATCTATTTCATTCCTTGTTTCTCCATTAGGGCTTTTCCAGGTCCACTTCCTGTTGCTGCGCTTCCTGAAGAATGTATTCATTATTCGTAGCCTATTCCTTTCCGCGAATTCTACCAACATGTCTCCTCTTGCATTCCTAGAATCAATGCCGTAGTTGCCAATTGCTTCCGCATGAACCTGCTTTTTCCCGACTTTTGCATTGAAGTCGCCCATGACTACAGTATACTGAGTTTGCACCTTTCTCATTGCTACTTCCACATCTTCATAAAACTGTTCTATTTCTTCATCATCGTGACTGGAGGTTGGGGCATAGGCTTGTACTACCTTCATTTTGTATCTCCTATTCAGCTTTATTACGACGACTGCTACCCTCTCATAATGCTGTCGAATTCATCAGTGTTACCCGCTATGTTGTTATGGACTAGAAATCCTACCCCGTATTCTCTCTGATCTGGAAGACCTCTGTAGCTGAGGACGTGGCCGTTAGTCAGCACCAGTTCTTCTAACCTCATTAAGGCGAATAATATCCCAGGAAATGCCTGATAATTCTTCAACTAGTCCTTCTAAGCTAGCCTCACTCGAAAGTGCGCGCGTGTTGAACCCTGCGAGATTCAGTTTCCATTGGCGGCATGTCCGGACCCAGAGATTCTTAGCACCCTCTGCCGCCTAGCAGGTCTGACCGCCGCCTTGGTCAGGTGCTCCGCAGCCACTGGGGACTGAGGGCCATGTGTTAATTGTCGGAGTCATGAGGGAGGTAGTGGCCGAATACTGCACCAGGGAGGCCAATTCCTGTTCTGGTGAGGGAGTGACTTTGGTGAAGCTTAGTGGGCCTTCCTAGTTTCATTGCACTGAAGTAGTATATCCCCACTAGCTCTCGGCAATATATTTTTTTTCTTGCCGGTGTCAGCACCACTCCATGCCTGAAAATGTAGTGGACTGGAGTAGGATTCGAACAAATCTAAAGGTCGTATATATGTTCGAATCCTACTCCAGTCCACTACATTTTCAGGCAGGGAGTGGTGCCTGCCACGAGTAATTACGTGGTGTCAATTCAAGAAGTCATACCCATATTAATGCAGTATAAGTACCTCGGCGTACACATAAACGAAGGAAAGAATTACTCAAGCAACCACCAAGATAATCTGAAAATAAAGTGGAAGCGGAATGCACCAATAATGAATTTGGAATTAAAGATTGCAAGTCTCGAGGAAATTCTCACCATTGTTGAGGACTGTAGAGTGAGTGGTGAAAAACAGCGGTCTGAGTGGCAAACCCTGATGAACAAAGTGGACGATCTTGAAAATCGATCTAGACAGTGTAATCAGCTCTTCTACGGCATTAACAACGTGGAAGAACACGAGTCACATACGACTTCTGAAAAACATATCCTAGAATTGTGCAGGTCTACTCTGGGAATAGACCCTGGCATCGAAAATGCCAATCGTCTCCGACGGTTCAGTCCGGAACGAACTCGGCCAATAATTGTTCATTTCAGTTCATTCAAGGACAAAGAGGGTGCTCTGTCGAATGAGAGAAAGTTAAAAGGAAGTTCTAACATTTCGGAGGACTTCTCTGAACCAGCTCGAAAAAAGAGGAAAATACTGTGGAATTATGCTAAAGCTCACAAGGGCACCAATGGTAAAGCGGGTCTGAAATACGATGTACTTTATTTGAATAGTACCAAATACATATATGACGAATCTCGGGGCCAGGTGGTTCAAGCTACTTGACAGACTAAACCGGAACGTTCTATCTTGTCATTTCTTGTTCTAAATTGATGAAGTGTTAAGAAACCGTCGGTTGTGATTGGAAGTGAATCATGGCTAGATAGTGAGGTCATGGATAGTGAAGTTTTTCTCAGCAACTACATCAGCTATCGAACTGATCGCAACAGTCACGGGGGAGGTGTCTTTATTCTTATAGACCACATGGTTAGCTCTTGTAAGATCGAAATTGATGTAGGGATAAGTGAAGCTATATGGGCTCAAATTAGACTTCTAAATGGTAAATCCTTATCTGTGTGTTCGTTTTACAGGCCACCTAGAAGCCGGCTTCATGATTTGAGTGACCTAACTGACATGATTGAAATTGTTAAAACTGACTGTTTAGTTATTGGGGGTGATTTTAACATTCCTGAAATAAACTGGTGCTCAGAGAGTGTTTCATCTCGAGCCACTACTGCATTAGGCAAAGAAATGCTAACTCTCTGCAATTCGTTTAGTTTATCCCAGTTAGTGCTGCAGCCAACGCATGGCAATAATGTTTTGGATTTATTATTGACTAATCAACCACCAATAGTTCAGTCCACCCTTATATTGCCTGGTATCAGTGATCACAGTTGTGTTCTGGCGGAAATGAATTTTCAGCATGTTAAACTTGAGCACTGTGGCAATCGGCGCATTGACAGTTATCGAAAGGCACGTACCCTTGAGATAACACGTGCATTAGAATCTTATATTGATGTGTTCGAAACTTTGTCTGAATCGCTCAGCGTTGATGAAGTGTGGAACACGCTGAAAGACAAACTTTTCGATCTACGTGAACGATATGTACCGTCGTGGGTTATGATGAAACGCCGCAGCAAAAGCAAGCCGTGGTTTACAAAAGAGGTGCGTAGAGTCGTTGAAAAGAGACAACAGTTATACGCACGTTTCAAAAGAAATCCATCGCACGAAAACAAGAATCAGTTACGAAAGATTACAAATGATATGAATGCTTCGCTTAAAATAGCCAAATTTGCCTATTTTCAGCCTTCGACTTGCGCATCCAAGATCGCCCTAAAGAATTTTGGCAGTATCTAAAAAGAAATAGAAAGGATGACTTGTCCTTCCCACCACTCGATCATGACGGAATTTTCGTTCACGATAACCTGGAGAAAGCCAAGTGCTTTAACGCGTGTTTCATCTCGGTGTTTTCAACTGATGAAATCAACATTAGCCCTGCCGAATGTCGCCCTGACTTTATCAGTGCTGAGCCCATGGCGGACGTTGTATTTGATCAGCGCAGAATTGTGTCGCTCTTAGAAAGACTAAAAGAAAACAGTGCCACTGGACCAGATGGCATACCCACGATCCTGCTCTCTCTCTTTTGTGCGTTCTCTCTGTCAAAGTACCTGAAGATTCTTTTCACCAAGTCATTACAGGACGGATCTCTACTTGTTGAATGGAAACTTGCAAACGTTGTGTCTATACATAAATCTGGACCTAGAAATATTGTTTCAAATTATCGACCAGTGTCTTTGACCAGTGTGATATGCAAAGTTTTAGAGCACGTATTTTATACTAATATTATGAGCCATCTTAGTACATACTCATTATTAAATACCCATCAGCATGGTTTTCGCAGTCGTTACTCGTGTGTCACGCAGCTTACCGAATTCGTTCATGATTTAACAAGCGCACTGGATAAAGGGCATTCTGTTGACTGCTTATTTCTTGACTTCCGCAAAGCATTTGATGTTGTCACATTCGTTATAATAGAACAATTGTCTTGGTACAACATAAATGAGAACGTTATTAGATGGATAAAGGAGTATTTGAGCCTGAGGCGTCAGAGAGTTGTTATCAACGGGAAACAGTCGCATGACGTTGATGTGACCTCAGGGGTGCGTCAAGAATCCGTCCTGGGTCCTTTGCTGTTCATAATTTACATCAACGACATTGTCACAGGTATTTCTTCACGCATGCGACTTTTCGCGGATCATTGTGCTTTGTATAGAATTATCAACGATGGAGATGACTGCGAAGCATTACAACAGGACTTGTGTACAGTAGCTCAACGGTGTGAGGATTGGGGAATGCATATTAATTTACAAAAGTCTGTACATATGTGTTTCACTAAAAGAAAAAAAAAAGACTCCTCATGATTTCACGTATAACATCAACAGTAGCAAATTGCTGTCAGTCTCAGAATTTAAATATTTTGGTTTATATTTGACCAGTGTAATGTCTTGGCAGCGCCATGTCGATTTTGTTACTGCCAAAGCCTGCCGCGCTTTGGGCTTCCTGCGACGTAACGCCAAACATTTTCCTGTAAAAACCAAAGAACTGTTATATATATAAAATGTTAGAAGCATACTTGAGTATGCTTGCACAGTCTGGGACCCGAAATCTCTAGTTGACATACAAACGCTAGAAAGAGTTCAGAATTTGGCCGTTCGTTTCGCTTTTAATGACTATAGTAGGTTTTTCAGCGTATCGAGTGCGAAAAACACTTTGCGCTGGGACCCACTTCAAAAACGTAGAGATGTTTCTTCGGTTAAATTTTTTTCATAACATATTTCATTCAAGAACTGGAATTGACCGAACTCAATATATACTTAGCCCTGATTATGTGTCCGTCCGAAGAGACCATTCGCTCAAAGTTAAAGAATACAGGTGCCGGACTGACCTCTTCAAAATGTCTTTCTTTCCCAAAACAATTTCAGACTGGAACAAATTGGCTGAGGAGATAGTGTCCATAACATCAAATGACTCATTTTCTTCCTTGCTGTGAAATTTTTATGTTTAATAATTTTGTGTTTTTCCTATCTCAATGTTATTTTTTTTTTTTCGCCGCCTGTGCGCGGTAGTACTCTGTGCACCTTTTCATTCTTCAACCCCCCCCCCCCCCCCCCCACTGTAATGCCAGAAATGGCTCTGTGGGTACTGTGATAAATACATAAATAAATAAATAAACACAGAGAAATATGGGGCCACATTAAGTATGAGGTGGTGCGTGGAATCTGGAAAGGAGTAATGGTACCAGCGCTAACGCTCACAAATACCATTCTATACTTTAAGTCGGATATCTTGTCGGGGTTGGAAGTTAACCAAAAATCAGTATGCCGGTTGGCTTTGGGAGCCACGTAAAACCACAAATGAGGCAGTGCAAGGTGACATGGGATTGGCATCTTTTGAAGTCAGGGAAGCGCAGAGCAAAACTAGTTTTCAAGAATGATTCAGGAACATGGATGAAAATAAATGGGCGGCTTATAGGGATACGGACACAAAAGTTGGCGGGTGGTTTTTTGCGTCGGAACATAAGTTGAACTGTTGAAAATGACGAATACAACAAGCTGCGTTGAAAGAAAGAACGAGAAACATCTTTTTCTTTTTCGATTTTCTGTTGCACCTTGCCTCCAAGCGGCCGCTGGCAGAAGCTGAAATTTGACGTCATAACACGCACCCGCGCGCGCGCGCGCGGCCAAGGTCGGCCACAGCCGTCGCACTGTTTCCGGGGGTGTCGGACCCTTGCAGCGTTTGTTTAACCCCTTTCGGCAATCTTCGCACGTGGTCAGTCTGAAACATTATCCCCGTAAGCGCGCCACGCAGGCGGTGCGTCTTACATGCACCTTCCCACGGTCGTCGCTCGGTATTGACGCGTTCGTCGCGGCGGAAGGAAATGCCCAGACATTACTGTTATAACAGCATCGTCGGTCGTGACACGCCGTCGCAAACGTTTCCCAGAGACGAGAAGGTGTGTAAACTGTGGATACCTGCCTGTTAGCCATCACGTACAGCCTGGAGACCTGTATAAAATGACTTCATTTGCGCGGACCGCTTCGTCGACGATGATTATGTGACCAGTCCGGTTGTGCTGCAAGCCTCGGCATGCCGCTCAAAAGGCAATGCTTGAAGCCCGACGCTGTGCCATCGGTCTTCTCACGAAAACGCAAGGCAGAAATGATCACCGGTGCGTTGGAAAAGAGGCGAAAAGATGTCGGTACTGTTTTCGTTCACTTGCAGCCTTCTTGAGCAGTGTGATGGCGAGGCTGGGGCAAGATGCCCGAGGCTGGAGACGAAGGCCGTAATGTCTTTAAAAATTTTGGCAAAGCATAGTAAAACAATACAAGGCTATAGCGAGTGCGACTCACGAGATCAGACACACACACGCAGCTCTGCTCCACAGGCTATAAGCAGAAAAAACTGTGCAGAACGCCAGACAGGTGCTGCCATCTGTCGGTCGGCTGGCGACGTGGACGTGAGAGTCTCGGAGGTACTGATACCTCATAGCAGTGGCTCACGCCGACGGCATAAACTACTATTCAGTCATCAATGCAGTCTGAAGTACCCTACAGCTGCTTCGCCAACGTGCGCTCTTGAAAAAGCAAGTTTACAGAGGAAATGACAAATAATTCTTGCACATGTGTCTGGTGCAGAGCGAAATCTTCGCGCTACGGTTCGCGAAAACCCGACCGGCACTTCCACGGCCGCCTACTCTTCGTCGCTTGACGCGGAAGGCTTGTAACCGTAAGCGGTAATATTTCTTCCCAAGTTGGAATGGTCCTCGTCTTCAGACGTGTGCTCATCGGTGGTAGACGCACTAGAACTCGAATCCATGCTCGCGATGGCGGCGTGAGCGCTTTTCGAATGACCGCGGCCGGCTGGCTAGCTGTACGACGAGGGTGTCGTGACGTCACGCCTTCCAACTCCCACGGGTCGGGCGGCGAGGCGCGCGCTCACAAAAACGCCAAAAATAAAGCCATCAGCTCAAAAATGAGCTAAGTGACTACTTCTTTTCGGGGTAGTCACACACGAAGGATTCATTCTCGGCATTTTCGTAAAATTTTCAGATTTCGCGTCTGTATCCCTTTAAGTGCACAAGTATCTGTATCTGAAAAGCGTGGACACAGAATGGAAAAAGAGGTCAAGAAAGTTGGCAAGCAAGTACAGGGTAATTCAAACTGTAAATAGACAACCCGGAGTCAACAGAAAGAAAGTGGGAGAAATAGAGACAGTGAAATGTACGCAAAGAATTGTAACAAGAAGGACAATGAATATTTACAAGAATAAGAATTTAAAAAAAACTAGAAGGAAAAATCTGTACGATAACACAGAGGGCAGTGCCTTGCTATTTGAAGCTCGAGCCGGTTGCCTAAGGACTAAAGCATACCGGAGCAAATATTCAGAACTCGATGAGGCATGTGTATGCTGCAGCAAATATCTGGAGACCACTCAACACATTCTAATGGATTGTGGGCGGAAGCATCAACCGGTGAGCAGTCGAGATAAGCAAGACACGTTTAAGTATTGGTGGAAAAAAATCGGGGAACAGATTGATACCACGTGGTTTGATCTCTTAGTCATAGGTGGAGGTACAAGGTAGATATTGAGGGGGCAAAAAGAGTAATGAAATGTTTGCAGAAATGCTAGATAAAAACACGTACAGCATAGCTGATTAAATAACGCAGGCTAGGTGACTATTTCTCACCGCCCCGTTTCAAAGGGGAGACCATTAAATCATGTCATCTTCATCCCGCGCTTCGGAACGCTCTCTCCCGCCATGGACGCCGAGTGGCAAGCACGGTTGGAGCGACAGCGGATGCTAGCCCGTGAAAGACAGCGCCGACGCAGGTCTGATCAAGCGGTGTGCGGCGGGAAGCTGAAGTTGCTTGCCAGCGCAGGCCAGCTAATCCCAACATCGTGAAAAGAATACCTAAACACAAGATAAACACAACATAAACGCAAGGAACACACAGGGAAAACACCGGCGAATCACGGCTCCGCACTTCCCCAGCTTTCATGTTGAGTGGAACCGCATTACCGCCGAGTTTATCATTGCTCTAGCGCCGAGTTTTTTTGTTTTTTTTTTTCTGATTCCCGGCGATAGCTGCTGCGGACACCATCGGTGGAAGACACCATGGACAACCGAAACTGCTATTAGAATGAGCCCATAACAGCTTACGCTGTAAAAGGAAACCTAAAGAAAACAAATAATACAGCACAAAGCATGAAGTTTTCTATAAGACTAACTATTCAGAACGTGAGTAATACTTAATACTTAATACTTAAAGAAGGTTGTCTTGCAAGGCAAGGCGAAATATTAAGAGGGTAGAAATGGCGGGTCTTTCTGGATGTAGAAAGAGCGAGGTGGGGCCTAGGATCTATAGGAAGGTTACGGCATTTAATGAGTAAAGAAATTTAAAGTATTTGTAAAGTATTTTTTCGCATCGTTTGAGGTGTGAAATACATTGGTGCGTAATAGCTACGTTAAAGATTTTTCACGGCCGTATTTAGAAAAGAAATTAAATTAATTACTCATCTGTGTACCCTCTCACGAGCATTAGTTTGCTTTAGTGAATGAATCCCACATAACGCAAGAATATTTCTGTTTGGTTCGAATAAGGGTGTTATAAGGTAATTCACTTCAGGGAATGCATCTTTAAACTTATCGCGTAGAAGACATTGTTTTCTGAAAGCAGAAGAGGCAGTGTTGGTAATGTGTGTATTGCAATTTAGGTTGTTAGTAATTTTAATTCTGAGGTACTTGTATTCGTTGGTCTCAATCAAGGGGTCTGGGCCAATGGATTAAGAAAACTTCACATGTATTTTTGTTAGTTATACGTAGGAGCACATATTTAAGAAAGTTTTGTTTTCTTCCCCCATTTGTTGCTCCACTCAAGAAATGTGTTCAAGGCTAAATTAAGTGCTAGTTGATGATTAGCTGTATTAATGTCGTGAAAACAGGTACAATTGTCTGCAAACAGTCGAATAATACAGAGGTCATGTATTGCGTCAACTATATCGTTACAATAAATATGAAAAAGAAGTGGACCAAGCACGCTAACTTGAAGAATGCCAAAGGTCACCTAAGGAGAATCACACTGTTGCCCATCGATTATTACGTACTGGTTTCAACCCGTTAAGTAAGGAGAAACTCAGGATAGGAGAAAGCTAGGAATGCCGAGAAATTCTACTTTGAAAGTAATTTGTGGTGAAGCACTACAACGATAACCTTTCGAAAATACAAAAAAAATACGTCTACATGGCCAGCCTTGTCAAGAGCAGAAGCAAAAGAGTGAATGACTGTGCTTAATTGGGTGACCGTCGAGAACCCATTTCTGAAGTCATGTTGGAAATGTGATAAAATGTAACGCTCGTTCAAGAATCCAGTAATGCAGTTACTCAATGCACGGTCAATAACGTTACAAGAGGATAGGATGGAATTCAGGTGATAATTCAAGGCTGAATGCTGGTCAACCTTTTTAATATAGGAACCATTCGTGCTACCTTTCAATCATGCTGAAGTACTGCGGAGTTAAAGGAGGCCTGAAACGTTCCACGAGAAATTTACTTAAAGGTTCAGCGTAACGCCGAAGGAAGGTATTAGGAATTCATAAGGGTACATGAGGGGGAAGTTTGGATTGAGTGATGAGTGGTTTTTATCTTCGTGTTTGCACAATGAAAACCAGTTTTTACCAAACAAACATGATGAGAACGTAGCTTTGTGCATGCACATGGAGGTGCTGCTTTTTACATCAAGTGGTGGCATTTAAGCAACAAAATGGTTTTTCACGTTCCTAACATGCCAGGAGGCAATAAGGCTGACTTAAAAGTGATTATGCACCTTAGCTATTTCTAGGTCTCAAGCGGTTAATAGAACAAAGTGAAAGTATACCAGTAATATAACTTGTCCTCATCGTTCCTCAATACTCCTAGTGATTCGCTCAAATCCGGCTCTCGCAATGATGTTTACATTTGAATAGAGGGTAAGTAGGTTAATATTTCTCGCATTTCTTATTTTTATGCACCGCACGTTAGATATTACCGTCTAGTAATTTTCATCGATCAGCTACGCGATCTTAGTACAAGTGTTTCAGCTTATTAGCGAAGGCCTTTAATACCGCTCCGGCACTGCATTTTATTAGCGCACACATCGAACAGCAACATCTCTGCTTGCGAGCGATATGAAATCTCGAAACTCAGCTTCACAGCCTTCAGCTTGACCACTGACATCCCCCAAAAAATGTCACAGTTTCGTCCTAAGGGCGAAGCAATGAATGCGATAGCAACACAGCAATGTCATACGAAGTAAGGTGAGCGGCTTTGGTAGTAATATGAATTGTAGTAAACATGAGCTGATTAATTAAGCAGGTGTGCTGCGGCGTAAGTAGACCAACATGAAGAGAGACTCGATGACCACGAGAAGGCGCGTGTAGAACGGTGGTGTTGATGAGAAGCGCTTCCCGTGGGCAACGCGTGCGAAGGGACACACCTGTAGCGCTGCACTGCCGATCCGGCCAGCATTGCATGTGTAGCGTGCGTTGGAAAATGTGGCCCGACTATTACTAACTGAATGAACAAGCGTGGTGTGAGCGCGCACAAACAAACGTGAATAGGTCACACTGAATGACTGCAGACAACGACTGTCAAAACGCTGGCAGCAAGCGCATATATACGTCGCAGCGGCGAAGGTACGTGCGGTCTATCACTTCAACGGAAACTGAACGGCGAATGCACGGCGCATAAATGTCAGAGTCGTGGGGAGATAAGCGACGGTGCGAGCGAGCGACGAGCGCGGTTGTTGGCAGAGTAGAATGCGCCCCCCCCCCCCCCCCCCCCCGCTCCCTCCGGCGCTGGCTTCCGGCTTCCTTGCTTGCGCGTGGGAGATTGAGTGCGTGCGATCTCCGTGATAGCGCGCGTCCCCGCACGCTTCCGCTCGGGCATGCGGCGCGCGGCGAAGATTTTATCTATAGGGAACCTCACGGCGACGGCGACGGCGACGCCAGAAATCCGGTTCAAGTGTCCATATAATTGCTATCGCAATAAAATTGATTTGTCGTGGCATAGCTTTTAAATACGTAGAACAAGTGCTGAGCCTGATCATTTCCAAGCTATGACCCAAACTAACTTTCACTTGGTCTCGATAGGCGGTCTCCTACGTGTATACATCCACTGTGCCAGATCCAGGCTTACACGAAATGTTTCTTGAAAATTAAACTATTTAGTACACTTTTGTGTCCCTAATTGGATTCAGCTAATCTAAGTTTTGAAAGCACAGATTTTTGATATTGTGTATTTACGTATAGCTACTTTACAAACTCAGCAATGTGAACTACTTCTCTGAATATTAGGTATCGGCTACGTATGGCACTGCGTAATTTGAATATGATTATTAAGAGCTGTTTGGAGCTCTCTGTACCACTGTACCTCAGCACTGTACCAGTGCGCAAGTTCAACAAGAGAATTAAGTAACTTACGCAGGAAGTCCGAATCCATAAAACGGAGATTGGATACCACCGAGAGGGTACACTGAAATTAGAAAGCGGTATACTTGGTTACCCAGGCTACATTTTGATTAAAAGGAACCTATACAGCACACTGCAGAGCTACGAAGTCACCCGAGTTTTTTATATAATTTTGCCTAACAACTACGAGGACATGCAGAACACGAAAAGCGGTGTCACTTTCCTGAAAGAAAAATATAAAAGCGTTTTGGGCAAATAAATTGCATCCACCTGACGTGTCCCATGATTCAACGCTATTTACTTACCTGCAGTGATTACTTCCTTGCAATCCAAGCTTTGTTTCCTCCTCGCTCTCATACGAAGCCATAAATTATATGCGCTGCCACTTCGGTTGCACCCTTATCTCAGCGTAAGAACTTTTTGGCTAAGAACTTTAAAACGAACAGCGCAGGTTAGTGAACTCCGCCCCAGAAAATCTACTCGTTGTGCCACGCCATCTCCAGACATCCATTCTTGACCAGTTCGATGACGCACCTACTCTAGGCCAACTCAGAGTTTCTCGTACTTACGACCGCGTACGGCGCCCCTTCTACTGGCCATGTCTGTGCCGCTCCGTGCGCCGCTACGTTGCAGCCTGTGCGCTCAGCCAGCGCCGCAAAACCTGATTTGCTGCACGCTGGACGCCTTCACCCCATCGATGTGCCCCCAGAAACCTTCTTTCGCGTTGGTCTTGATCTTCTCGCGCCTTCTCCGACCACGAAACCTTCCAATAAGTGGGTCGTTGTCGCGACTCATTACGAGACCCGTCACGCGATCACGCGAGCTTTCCCCACAAACTCTGCAACTGAGGTGGCGGATTTCCGTTTACATGACGTCATCCTCCATCATTACGCACCCCGGCAGCTCCTCACTGATCGCTGCCGCGCCTTCTTGTCTCGCGTCGTTGAAGACTTACCTCGGTCCTGCTCTGCCTGGCACAAGCTTTCCACCGCCTACCATCCGCAGACAAACGGTCTCACGGAGCGGCTCAATCGCACGATGCTGTCTATGTACGTTTCTGACGACCATAATGATTGGGACAACGCGTTACACTTCGTGACTTTCGCTTACGATTCGTCCGGTCACGAGACAGCTGGCTTTTCACCCTTTTACCTTCTGTTCGGCCGCCACCCTTCCTTGCCCTTTGACGCACTACTAAGTACCTCGTAGAACACTCGCAATGAATATGCTCAAGACGTCTTCGCTGCATGGGCTCACACGGCGGGCCAGACTGCCGGCTCCAGGCTTACCGACTCCCAGGCCACGCAGAAGATCGAGTACGACAGCCAACATCGGAATGTTTAGTTGACCCCTGGCTCCGTTGTCCTCGTATGGACACCATGTCGCGGCATCGGCTTGTCTGAAAAGCTGCTGCCGTGCTACACAGGGCCCCCTACATGATATTGCGGCAGCTTGGCGATGTTAACTACGAGATCACTCCGCTAGACTCGCCTGTCCCCAATGACATTGTGCATGTGTCTCGGCTGAAGCCTTACTTTGCCGTGAGTTCACCTCCATTATAACTGGCGCCGTGATGCCGCCTTTGCAGGCGAGGGTTATGTTGCGGCGCAGCCAAGAGTGGCGCCAAAGTCAGAAGATGATTTGACATGTCGAGGTGTAATCAGTCTCGACAGCCATCTTGTTGTATATCGTTGCCTTCCTTGTAAATAGCGTAAATACTTCTTTATATGGGACTCCCGCAACGTACCAATATGTTGTATTTCTTGTAGTGTACGTCAATGCCAGTAGAATAAAGGCCAAGTGTAAAATAACAGATGAGAGGACTGGCCTTTGTGAATCCCCTCCTGTTTTGACTAAAGCATCTTGTTGGTTAGCAATCAACGCGAATAGAGAACGTACATATGTTGAGAAATGCATGCACAGTGCAGCTTACCTCCAAGTGGAAGCAACAACGTGCCATGTTTCGAATAATTGTATCATGGCGGGTGTTCTAGCACGCTTTATATACACATTAAATACAGTTGCACCCTTTAGGCGTATGCTAGCCCCACAGCAATAATCTTCATCTAACTTGCGCGCCTTTCCTTTCTCTAACGCTGCGTGCCTGGTAATTCCAGGTCACGAACGGACCATAAGTTATCAGCGTGACATTACGCAGAGTTTTCAAGAAATCAAACCAAAGCAAGACAGGTGGCTACTACTGATATGTGGTCAAAAATACAACCCAATGAGTGCAAAATGTTTTGATACGAAAGCATCAAATGGCCTATTGAGCTACCACGACGGCGTCTGTGGTGTAGACAAAAGTAAAACGGCACCTGAATTGCTAATGACTGTGACGCAACGTTACGTGCACGCCTCGACGGAGCAGACCGGGCGAAAGAAAACACCTGCTGTGGCAGTAGCGCGCCAGGTTATGCTTAAGGGCAGAAGGCACCCCCGCGACGCCATGTCACCCTCACTCTCGGAAGCCTGTGTTGTCCGCGGTTTCTTGTCCGCACAAGCGCTCGGCTGCATTCCAACTGCACCTGGGTAATCGCTAGAAAGAAATGAACTTATAAAAAATCACCACCCTAGCATTCGTACAGATGCTTAACCAGCGAAGCTGAAACTTGGTTGTCCCGGTGTTTATCAATGGGTTAATTCCGATGGTTCATTAAAATATTTCTCATTTATTGGTTACGTCTTTATATTATGTACACACACTCACGGCTGCGACGGAAAGAATGAAGCTACTGACGGTACGCTCGCAGTCCGCCGTTGGTGCTTGCGTTCGTTGTCTGGAGTTTGCTCGGCGGCGTGGTTAGCAGCATTCGCCTGCCATTGCCGCTTGCGATTCTTCGATATTAAATTCCTTCAAAATTTAATCTGTCCGTTACTTAAGACAATGAATGACTCATAACCCCTTAAGCAAAGGCTCAGACCCCCGTAAACGCGCCCTCCCCATTACGACGACAGAAGAGAAATGAAATTCTACATTGGAATGATGAGCGGCAACGCAGCCAGCTGTGGAAGAAGACGAGGACGACGAACGAGGTAGAAGTGGCACGAGCGCGTGCCGAGCACGAGCGCAAGCCGACGGGCGCCAACGAGCCAGCAACGGTGAGGCGCTTTAAGCTGCGGAAGAAGACGACAACGCTCGAGTCAATGCTGACAGTTTTCTATGGACAGGCGACTAACAGACGCTTTTACAGCGAAGCTGTTAAGGGCTAGTTTCCCCGGGATCATGTCCGCGTGTACAAAAAATGTCGCAGTTTCGCACGAAAGGCGAAGCATCAATTGTGATAGCAAATTAGTAGAGAGCTATTCGCAGTAGGGATAGTAGTTTATCGGCTGCATAAACTTGGACACGTTCGCTTACTAACTGAATTAACAAGCGTGGTGTCAGCGCACACAAGCAAACATGAATAGATCACACTCAGTGACCGCAGACAACGACTGTCAAAACGCTGGCAGCAAGCGCAGCCGCAGCAGCGAGCGAAGGTTCGTGCGGTCTACCGTTTTAACGGAAACAGCGGCGAATGCACAGCGCATATAAAGGTCATAGCCATGTGGAGATCGCTTTTAAGAGACGGTGTGGGCGACCGCCACAGCCGCGCAAAGTACAAGCGAAGTTGTCGGCAGAGTAGAAGCTCCCCCCCCTTCCCTCCCGCGCTGCCTTCTCGCTTTCTTGCTTTCGCGTGGGAGATTGAGTGGCCAATTCCCCTTGCGCCCGATTGCAAGATACGCGTTTGGTGCCGCAGCACAGCGTCGCCCCGCCTTGCTCCTTCGCATACCCCCGCGGACTTTCGCGCGACGGAAGTCGCGTTTGCTTTCCGCCGCGCGTTCGCTCTCCGTGATAGCGCGCGTCCCCCGCGCGCTTTCACTCGCACATACGGCGTGCGGCGACGATGTTATCGTTCTTGCACTTTATACGAAACCTCACGGCGATGGCGACGGCAGAAATCCGGTTGAAGTGTCCATAAAATTTCTATCACAATAAAAACTGTCAGCCCTTCCACTGGGGTGGAGATGGAAGACCAGCGAAGGTGTACTATGGTGGGAGTTATGTATTTGCAATTATGACTATTAAGATGTGATGGTGTAATTGGTTATTATTGCGATAGCAATTATATGGACACTCTAAAGCAGATTTCTGCTGTCGGCGTCGCCGTCGCCGTTGCCGTCGCCGTGAGGTTCCGTATGACGTCAATGGAGATGAAATCGCCGCCGCGCGCCGCCGAACGCTGTATGTGCGAGTGAAAGGGCGCGAGGGACGCGCGATTTCACGGGGAGTGAACCCACGGCGGAGAACAAACGCGCGTTCTGCGCCGTGCTCCCTTAAGGGTTGCAGAAGTAGGCGTCTCTTTCCTTCTTTACAATCACCATGTATGTAGAGCAAACGCGCCTTCTTCCGACGCGCGAAAGGCCGTGGGGGGGGGGGGGGGGGAGGGAAGAGAGGCGACGTTTAGCTGCGGCAACAAGTGCCTATTTATATCAGAGGCTCCGGCAACAGTCACCAACGCCGCACGCATTTTGTGCGCACGCGGGCAAAACGCCGATGGCGTCGACAACAGTTCTGCGTGTTGCCGGTGCTGCTGCATGTCCAAGTTTATACAGCTGATAAAGCTACTATCATTACTCCGTATAGCTCTCTACAAATTTGCTATCACAATTGATGCTTCGCCTTTCAGGTGAAGCTGCGACAACTTTTTGACCTATTTAGGAATCAGAAATACATATATTCCTGTGGTTTTCATATATTTAGTGACCACAGGGACCATGGTCTTATGGTCGCTGCGGTACAGCGCCATAGGGTGTACTGCAAAGGTTGTCACTTTCTCCATAAACACGTCACCAACGCCGCGCGCGTTCCGTGTGAACGCGGGCAGAACGCCGCCGCCGTTGACAACAGTTGTGCGCGTTGTTTGTGTGACCGCACACAACCGCTGTAAAAACGCTGGCTACGCGACGGAACGGCTAAACGCCGTTGTCGACAATAGTGTTTTAGCTGAGCGCTTGCTGTCCGCTCCACTCAGACCGGCATATGCTAGCGAATGCCACACAACCACTTAGCGGGCATGCTATTGCGCTTGCGCACAACACTCATACCGGCAGCGGAACGAAGACCGTATACTTCGCTTCGCTACAAAGCCGGCTGAGCGGGGCGTGAAAGCGTGTCTACTTGGCCTCTTCGTCGTTTTGCAGCCGAGTTGATAGCTCGTCGCTCGCGTCTGGGCAAGACGCGCTTATCAAATGCGAAATCTACGCAGTTCCCTGCAGAATCTCAAAGCGTGAAATCTGAGCGTAAGCGGCGCTCTGCTAAAACTGTCTACTGTTAGGCCTCATTCACACAGCCGTCAAATGCTCCATCGTGTCACCATCACGGCACCCTTTTTTGTCAGGGGAGAGGGTTTCCGAGTCGTTTTCCCCTCAAAAAGTTGGCCCAGTTTCACCTGAAAGGCGAAACATCAATTGCGATAGCAAATTTGTAGAGAGCTATATGGAGTAATGATATTAGCTTTATCAGCTGTATAAACTTGGACATGCAGCAGCACCGGCAACACGCAGAACTGTTGTCGACGCCGTCGGCGTTTTGCCCGCGTTCGCTCAAAATGCGTGCGGCTTTGGTGACTGTTGCCGGAGCCTCTGATATAAATAGGCACTTGGTGCCGCAGCTAAACGTCGCCTCCCTCCCCCCCCCTCCCCCACGGCCTCTCGCGCGTCGGAAGAAGGCGGGTTTGCTCTACATATATGGTGATTGTAAAGGAGGAAAGAGACGCCTACTTCTGCAGCCCTTAAGTGAGCGCGGCGCAGAACGCGCGTTTGTTCTCAGCCGTGCGTTCACTCCCCGTGAAAGCGCGCGCCCCTCGCGCCCTTTCACTCGCACACACAGCGTTCGGCGCGCGGCGACGATTTCATCTCCATTGACGTCATACGGAACCTCACGGCGACGGCGACGGCGACGGCAGAAATCTGCTTTTGAGTGTCCATATAATTGCTATCGCAATAAAACGAGTCACCGGTGACGCAGAGGAGTGCTCTACCTTTTCGTCACCAGCGCGATGACGGAGACCCGCCCCTTCAATAATGACCAGTCATAAATTAGGAAGCTGTCGCTAAATATCGCCATTTTACAAAGCTGAAGCTGGCAGCAGCAGGGGCTGCTAGTTGTAACTCAAAAACACCCGTGTACTTAGATTTAGGTGCACGTTAAAGAACCCCAGGTGGTCGAAATTTCCGGAGTCCCGGGACCCACTACGGTGTGCCTCATAATCAGATCGTGGTTTTGGCACGTAAAACCCCATAATTTAATTTTTTTGAACTCAAATGTGTGACATAGACAACACCGAAGGCCGAACTAGCGATTCCTGCACATACTCGTATTTCGGCCCCACGTACTTCTTCGGCGCCGAGCTTTGCGCGACTATTGCTGTCTCCGCTCACCAGCAGCAGAAAACCGCTCAGCATCATGAAAGTAGACCCGTCCCGCGGTACAGTGTACTAGAACATAAAGGTAGTGGGTTCAGCGGTGCCAGATGCGTGAAGCCGCCGATGTCAACTCGGAAACTGAGCTGCACATCGAAATCGACAGTGCAACGCCTGGTGTGCCTCAGGGAAAGTGCATGTAGCTACACATTCAAAGAATAGCGGCGTCGTACTAGAGTGTACAAGATTCTAGTACACTCTAGTCATACCATCGAGATCAGTGTAGCGTCCGCGACCGCGTTCGCGCCCTTTCCGTTTGCTTCGACGCCGCGGTGATCGCTGCGCAAGTTCGCGGCGTGTCTTTAGAGCACTGCACGGGCTCGGGCTTACCCGAAAGCCCGGGCCCGGCCCGGCCCGTGGGCCGGGCCGGGCCGGGTAGAGGACTTTTTTCACGGGCTCGGGCCGGGCTCGGGCACGGCGTGTGCTTTTTGACCCGGGCCCGGGCCGGGCTCGGGTTTTTTGACGCGGGCCCGGGCCGGGCTCGGGCTTTCTGCGAGTTATTCTCGGGCTTCTCAACTCTGAAAAACATGTATTTTTCGGTCTCGGGCCGGGATCGGGCCGGGTTCGAGTCGGGCTCGGGCCGGGCTCGGGCTTAAGGTAAAGGGGTGGCGGGCCGGGCCGGGCGGGTAACGTAGATTATTTCCGGGCCCGGGCCGGGCCCGGGTCTAGCCATAAAAGTTTTGATCGGGCTCGGGCGGGCCGCCCAATGTAAAAACGGGCCCGGGCCGGGCCCGGGCCGCAAAAATCGGCCCGTGCAGTGCTCCACGTGTCTTCTCTGCATGTGCAGCAATATGCGCTTCCCTGTAGCCCAGCAAGCGTCCCACGGTTGATTTCAATGTATAGCTCCGTTTCCAAGTTGACATCGGCAGCTTCACCTCGCCCCGTTGCCGTTGGTGCGTAGTGAGCACACTACCATTTTATTCTAGTACCCTGTACCCGTGGTTGTTGTGGCTCGCCATTAAACAATTTATGCTTAGTTTATGCAAACAATACACCAACATCAAATTATTTAACGGATTCAATCCATTACGTAGATTACATTCCTCTATGTCTTCCTTGCTGCGCCGTTCTGAAGCCATACATTCCTCTATGTTTACGCGAACATGGGATCGGTCAGTCAACATTGTACAAAACCGTGCTACTGTCGACATCGCAGCCGCCGTCGCCTATTCATACACTGCTCCGTCGCGTCTGCTGTACATTTTATATATATATATATATATATATATATATATATATATATATATATATATATATTTTGACGCGACGGTGACTCGACGAAGCGCTTGACGGCTGTGTGAATGAGGCCTTAGGGGAGAAGCGGGCGAGATCCCAGAGAGGGTCCGCGGCACAGGTGGCAGAGCCCGGCAGGGCTGCGCGCATGCACCGTAGTGGGAGACCGGGCTACTAGAACGCAAAAGTACTGAAAGTTGGGCGAGTTGGTATCTATTCATCTTGTAACTGCAGCGCGCACACGAGAACGTGTGCGCGCTGCAGTTGCTGGACGCTTGTCTGTCACTTTCACTTTTTGTCCTCGTTTCTCGTGGGCGCGCTGCAGTTACAAGATTTCTAGAACGCAGTCTAGGGTGCCTCGCATGGAGGAAGAAAACAATAGGAGGCAGCACACCACAACGCGATTGTCGCCGACTGTGGTGGCCCAGCACGTGATGTAAACATCAGAGCACGGAGGATACGTCAGAGCGCGCCGTAGGTTTTAGAACTCCCGGTTGATATTTGTTTTTCAATACCCATTCGACCCAATTTGAAACTCTTGAAACAAACAAAAACAAAGAAGAAAAAAACAAAGCAAGCAAAAAAATTGCCTTCCTGCATGTGAGCAGCTGCCGGCCGAACGCGCACCGAATAATAACTACTGGTAACCAAACGTCTCGGCAAATCTCGATTCTCTGTGATCTCGACGCAAGAGATCACTTACTTGTTGGGCCACCACTGCTGGCTACACGAAGCGTTGGCTTGCCAAGGCTGGCTGCGTGACGTAATGCTCCCTCCTATATTTTTCTTCCTCCATGGTGCCTCGATGGCCTCCTCGCCCACCACTCCCCTTCCTCTGGGAAGTCGCGTTAGCTCTCCGCCGTGGGTTCGCTCCCCGCTGATAAGTGGTTCTTGAGGGAAAGGGAAAGGTTGGCGCTATCTTCTGCAGCCCTTGAGGGAGCACGGCTCAGCGCCAATCTCCCCGCTGAGCCGTGCTCCCTCAAGGGCTGCAGAAGATAGCGCCAACCTTTCCCTTTCCCTCAAGCACCACTTATCATCATTGCTGGACGTGACCATCGAAGAGTGAGCCCTTAACAGTTTCGCTGTAATTCGCTGTAAAAAACTATCATCATCAGCATTGGCTCGAGCATCGTCGTCTTATTCCGCAGCTGGCTCGTTGGCGCCCCTCAGTTTGAGCTCGTGCCGTTGGATGCTGTGCCGAGCACGGCACGTGCTCGTACTACTGCTCCCGCGTTCGTCGTCGTCGTGTGCTTCCACAGCTGGCTGCGTTGCCGCCACGGAGCAAGAAACCTTTAGGAGTGGAAACTCCGGCAGTTGCGGCGACCAGATAATGTCACAAGCCCGCGGAGCCACTATCAGGCTTGCGGCACCTGGCGGCCAAGAAAGAAATTACCGCCGTCTTGGTTGCCAAAGCAACCGGTCACGTGTGTTTCTCTCGTTCGCGGCCGCGCGCGTTGCTCCCGTTCGGCCGCGCGCCTCACAACTTCTACTGAGGGCACTCACGCATCCCACCTGCATCCCATCTTAGGCTAGCAATTTCCGAACAAGGGTACATTGCACGTATCAACGCTGTTAGTATTACGGCCCTCGAACAGACACCGACAACAACAGTTGCTGTTTGACTTATAGGCCCACAATAACAACGCTACGGCGTGCACGCTGAAGCGAACGCCGAACGCCTGTGTCGTCTGCTTTGAGCGGGAGACACTGGCGCCGCCGAAGAGAACGCGCCCGAGCAGCACCACCGGGCTGCTGCTCTTTTTTTTTTTTTTTTTCGCTGCTGTTTGCATGACGTGCCGCAAGGCGCCGCCACTGCATGCGCCCCCGTTGGCGCATACTAATGTGACGCTATCTGGTCGCACGCGAGCGCCCGCTCTGACGGGAGTTTCTACTCCTAAATAATCTTCATCCATGGTTGCCGCTAATCATTGCAGCATAGAATTTCACTTCTGTCCACTCAAATACGATAGAATTTACGATACGGAACAAATACGATACGGCAAAATTTACTACAGCAGACCTACCATAGTCACAGCTTCGCTGGCGTCCAACTTCACAATAGTGGAAGGGCTCTGAATTTTTCGTTTCGCCTAGCCACATAGAGCTTCGCTTAAAAAGAAAATACAGAATTGATGTCAAAGGAAAAACGTTAGCGGTAGTGGGTTTCGAACCTAAGACCCCACTCTCAGAAACCGAGTTTCATACGCAATGGGCTTAACCAAATAGCAGGCCTGTACACTCTGCTTTATGATGTCGTGCTACTTGGACCAATATTTCCATTGCCAAATCCGGCGTAACGATAGCGGCGATGTCAAAATCACCGCAGCTAACTCCCCGTTAAATTGTAAGGCAGTCGAGCAAAGTAGTATGACGTGACGGATCAAAGTGCACCGACCTTGGCCAAGCGTCTTAACGCGCTCGCTTGCCCGCGAGAAGTTCGTAACTCGAAGGATGGTTAGGTGGCGTTCAATTGGGCACTAATGTTTTCGCATTCACAATTCATAAGAAGTGCTTAGGTGTCCTTTGATTTTTAGGGGCGAAGCTCCTTAGGGTGTGGGTCTGTCCCTCCTCTGTAGTATGTAGTAGTAGTTGTAGTCGTCGTAGGAGGTAGCCACGTCTACTTTCATGAAAAAAAAAAAATCCGACGAAAGTTCTCTCCGTAGCGCGGAATCGAACCAGGGACCCTTCGCTTCCGAACGCGCGGCGCTAACCACTACACCACGAAGCGCACATGGACACACGCACTACGATGGCAATAAATACCCAACATTAACGAAAGACTGCGCGTTTCTAACGCGTTTGTGCTAGCGCGTTACGGCCCGTGTAAGAAGCTGGTGTAAGACGCTGTGGCCTCTCCCCCTTACTAGAGAGTACTGCACGTTTCTAACGCGTTTGTGCTAGCGTCCCCTTAAGCGGGAGATGGTGCAATTATAATGAAGGGCGCTGTTATAAAATAGGAATTACGTCACATATGGCGCGTGTCATTGGTGGAAGTCAATCGTTCGATTTAATGCGGCGAGACTGGGCGAATTACACGGAAGATTCACGGTTTACCGATGATTCCCTCCGGAGCTTCGCCCACTCATCATCATTCACCCCGTGGATATGCAGTGTTTTTTTTTTTCTTCTAGTATATCGGTTGCATTGACAGTAAGTAGATAGCTGCTTTGTTGGGAAACTTGAACAAAGGACTCAGCTAGGATAGTAAGGCCATCTTCTGCGCCAAGGTGTGTCCGAAATACAGCCTGCGCTGGATGATACTTTTTCGCGCGTTCTCCAACAAGGGATGATGGTTCATACGGTTCTCTTGAATATGTTGCATAAAGTTGGGTTCGAAGAGATGGGCCGCAGGGCATCAATGTTAGTGAGAGGCTTGCCTCCGTGCTCCCGTGTATCATTGAAGGTGTCAAGACCCGAATCAAGCGCGTCACCATGCAGGTTCTTGGTGAATTCATAAGGTATGTTATAATAACCCAACACAGAGTGCGTCTTCATGGCCTCATTTTCTGCCAGCATTGTGCACTTACTAAGTGGATTGCATATTACCCAATAATAAGGAGCACTAGCGATTGGGCAAAACATGAACTTTATGTGAACGTGCGTGCACAACATAATGTATGCTGTTTAGCAACGTTGCCTAAAGAATAAACATTACCAAATGCGTTCTCCTTGGACCTAAAGTAGGCATTCACGGGTGACTCGCTGATGAACCACCTGTGTGAATAAAAAATGCCTGTTTTTAGGGACATCACATCAATGAATAATGCTATGTCAAGTTTTGCATTCAGCAAGCAGAAGAAGCCTTCAATATTTAACTAGTGCAGAAAAATTGTTTTTTGTTTTCAAAGGCGACATTTAATACTTTTTTAATGCGATAAGAATTTTACAGAAGCTTGAGGCGTATTCATGCGGTTGGCGCAACCGCCGTCATATCGTCCAGATATCTACGGCACATGCGCAGTTCACGCGTGGTGGGTTAAAAAGTCCGCCCGTAGCACCGTTATGATGAAGTTGGCCAGATACGCGGGGTGCCTTTGGCTGCATAACTCAATTGCCTCGGTGGCGGATCCAGAATGCATTCTGACTTTCGCTTGTGGCCTGAGCGTTGTGCGCATGCCAATATAAGTGCAACTGCGCTACTCCTGTGTCTGCACTGCTCTGAGCGGACCGGGCAGTCAAGCTAGCGTTGTGTAACGTTTCATTAGGCGCTCACTGACGCCAACAATTTTCCGTCGGCTTCACCTCCTGCACCGTTCATGTGCGAAGCGTGTAACACCACTGGCGGTGCACTTCATCACACTAGCGTTGTCAGACGCTTAATGGCTTACAGGGTGCTGTCAGTTACATTCATCAGGAGTCGCCTAAAGTGCTGCGTCGCGCTATCTTGGTGCACCCGGGTATAGCTAGTACACCGTTCGAAAAGTTCAAACACGAAGCTAAACTTTACCATCGATGTCAATGCTTTGCCCTTCGGCTGAAATGACCAAATTTAACTTACAAGCAGGCCACAGGGATGGTGGGGGGACGTATTCGGTAATTGTCTGCCTAGTGGACATGTCTATTTCGTCTGCTCCTAAAGTAATGCTTGGCTGGGGGCCCTTGTCTTCTCATAGCCCCCCAGGGCACGATATTGTAGCGATGCCTGCGCCTCTCACGTTCCGTCAGTGGTCAGAGCGACGCTCCACCCGCGTTACTTATGGGATCAATTGGCGTTAACGGTGAATAAAAAGAGTGGCACAGAATCGCACGGAAGGCATCCCGACAATATCGCGGCAGAGTTTACCCCTTTCTGACGCACTAAGCTGCGTCATGTGGGGCATTTATCTTAAGGTTGAGATCCCCGCCTTTCAATGCAGAATTCGCGTATTGGGTAGCACATTTTCTAAAGAGTATCTCGGAACACAAGAGCTCTAGAAGAGTAACATAAAGCGGCTTCATATTCGACTGGCTTCCGGTGTCTAATATAAACGTATATCATAATCGCGAAATAAAATATAATTAATAGGAAATCATTGTTATTTGTTGATTTGGTCATCTGCACTTGTTTGTGAGATTTGTGCAGGCAAATCCCATCAACCACCAGTGCAAGCAGCATATGCGTAGCTAACATAGCTTCTTTACTAGACTTACTGACACTTTAACTTGATCAGCCCTGTACATGTACAGCTCAACGCACCAGATTTTTGGTGAACGAAAGTACAAAGGAAATGCTCCTTGCGCACTTGGCTTTGTTTTAGGTGAGCACCAAGTTCCTTGTACTGCTTATTTTCTTATTCTTATTATTTTACATGTATTTTTTTATTTTTTATTGTTACATGCTGTATTTGCTGTGGTCTGTACCTGTTTTAACATGGATTTTTCTTTTGAATTACTCATTCTAAGTAACCTTGATTTTGTGCTACACCCCTTTTAATGGCTATAGGTGTCTTGAAAGTTTAGGATGTGTTCTTGTAACAGCTTTTACGGTTTCTCTTTGATCTTTCTTTCCATTTGTGCTCTTGTTTTTATTTTAACATGCATTACCTGTTTGAATGCGTCTACTGTTACTTAATGATTTATTATACCATCACTATGTAATGCCCTACGGGCCTTTAGGGTACTTGAATAAAAAAAAATGAAATTTCGTCATGACTTCGGCACTTTTCTTGATAAATCGGTGCGCAAAGTGGAGGTTCTGTAGAGATGTTCCTACTGCGCGCAGTCTCTATAAACTTCACAATTCTTTGACTGACAGCTGCTTAAGTGCTACTGGAGTGAATTCTCAATTTGCCTGTATTTCTACAAGCGGTAGTGACAAGTGATGGCGACATGTTATGAACTATGTATATAGCCTTAACTCTAAAATAAAAGTATTTATTTTTGACTGACAAACTAAAATTATTTTTAACCTACCCACCTCAGAAGAGGAAGCAGTACAGGGACATCATAGTTATCTAGGGCGGTGTTTATTACAGACGATTTATTACGAGAGGTATGTCGCGAACGGGAAAAAAGAAAAAAATATCAAGCGGGAACTCCTCCGGGAGTTGTGTAAGTTGTGTAATCATAGTGCCACTTGCTCGCCACCACGCAACTTCGTGTCATTATCAGTGTTATGACCCTTGATCCGACCAGTACTAACGACAGCACTGCGGCGACACAAACTGGTTTGGACGGAAGCGCAAGGTGCGTTGATAACGCAAGCAAAATACTGCAGGTGGCGGCACCATGTGTGCTGATGACGTTCCGATCATCATAAGCCGTTATCGCTCTTTAGCTCCTTGCCCATTCGTGTCGACCCACTATGAACCGTGATCAAAAGACTCCGGCGGCGGCACGGACCAATGAAACGTACTTTGGCACGGCTGCGCGGACCACACGCAATCTCCAAAGCAATCTGCGAAGGAGACAGAGAGTGCCGACTGCGGATAACTCCGCGTGCTGTGTTTTCACCGCTTCGTTTGCGTTGAAGCGCCAGGCGGAACGAAGGTAAAGTCGCTCGCTGCTGCTGTCACTACCTCGAAAGCGATCGTCTTATGTAAGTGACGGACGGAGGGAAGGACGGACGGACTGACGCACGGACAAGTTTTCTCGTTGAGTAAGCATAGGAATCTTTACGCATTTAAAGAGGCCCTGAACCACTTTTTATCGAAGTGGAGAAATATATTTTAAGTAAAAATTGGCTATTTCAGAATCACTTTGCTGCAAAAAGTACTTCAATGCGTTCAGCAGAAGCGGAGTTATTGGCAATCAAACACGGCCTCCGCTGTGATTGCCTTCATCATTCAATGCCTTGCGCTGCGAAGGCTACGGCGGGGTGGGACGGGGCCACAACGCTCCGCCTTGGAAATGTCTCCGTGGCGCGCAGTTCAAATTTCCTTTTGGACTTCCGATTTTGGTGCCTACGAAGCGCTAAACGTAAGCCAAACGCGGTTGTCCTCAGCAAGCCGCAGCTGCACTTAGCCAGTAGACTCGTGGCAGCGCCTCGCGGCGGCCGCGGTTTAGCCGACCACACCGACCAATAGCAGGCGTGTATTGATGTGCGCTTTATTACGAAATAAAGCGCACAGAAAAGAGCAAGGATCATGGGGTCTTTTGAAACGAGAGCGTTTGAGAGAAAGGTGACTTCGCGTTCTGCTTGCGAGCTCCACGGACCGCGTACGACTGCTGAACTTGGCCGACATGTTCACAACAGCGTATGATACCCGTGGACTATGTTATTTCACCAAACGAAGGGTGGTTCAGGGCCCTTTTAAAACATTTTTGTTTAAATACCATGGTTTGATGCTTAAAGTAATATATCTGTGTTGTTCGACAACGCAGCAGTCTCTCCGTGTTTTCTATGATAAAAACAACCTTTCCTTGCTCAAATACAGAGAAATGAATATGGGCCATTGTGTGGTGGGTTACCATGTTGATGCTGCATGCTGAGTTTTGATGTCATCTGGCCGTATTCAATACGCACTATACTGGCGCTTCTCCTCGTTTCATCTCGGCACATTAGATTAAAACAAATCACCATAAATTTTATCCGAAGCTGATGCCAAGTTATTTTCATACAAATCTGCATGCATCTGAATTCCTGTCCTGGATATATATTTTACCTAACCACTTCTGATTTACGTGTGAAAGGAAATAACTTAACGTGTAATATTATGTACAAGGGGTTTCAGGAGCATGCACCATTAAACGCAGTCGTCCTGCGGAAGCGGGTATGCTCATCAATATAAGAGAGGTTTGCTACATGTTGTTATGAATGAATGGTGCAGCGTCAGTTTAGCGTTTAGTCATAGTAAGAGGGGTGACAAAGATTGCGATTTGACAGCAATAGTTCCAAAAGGAAGGTAAATTCCAGATATTGAACTTGATATTACCGCTAAAGTGGACCGGTAAATATATTTGGAAGCTTCTGCACGTCCCCACTTTTGCGCACTTATTTGAGTCAAGCACTGTAAAGCAATGACGTTCAGGACAGGCATAGCTGTGGTGTTCTTTCGGCTTTTTTTATGTAACCATGGCCACTTCATGACAAGCCAATTTCGAAAAGAACCATTTTGGAACGCCGACCTCACCAGCAATCGCAGCACATGGCGATGAAGGTACTATTGCGAATCGTAAGGGCAACGTTACCATGTGTAAAAAAACTCTTCAACACTGATCTCTTCTACCACGCTTATAAAAAAACTCTTCAACACTGATCGAGGTTAACTGTGATCTTTTGCTGTGATTGCATTCTGTGAAAGGTTGTAATTGTCTGCATGTGCTTGGTGTCTGTATACTATCTTCTTATCTCTCTACTTCCCACGCACCCAATGTAAGGCTGCAAACAAAATTGTCTTTACCTGTAGACATGCCTGCCTTTCTCCTTTCTTTCGCCTCTCTCGCTATCTTTTATCCTCACTGCGTACGTTTATTGTCACCGAAAAAATCATACAGAAACGTCACCCAGAGAAGTACGCAATTTTTTATCATGTTAAGCTCATACATGTTAACATTAGGTTGCAAGTACATAGCGTCAAATTTCAATGATTTACGTATAACCTTATGCTTATCTGCACATCACTAGGCATTCGTGTTTTTGCTATGCGGGGCCCACTTCCTACAAGTTGTTACTATGAGATAAATGCATCACAGAAGATTAATATTCACACAGAATGGTAAAAACTTACTCCATGTCACTGTTGTATGTCTGCCTCAGCTTTTCCATGTTTTTCCTTTCGTTGTTTTCATTTATCGTATACCTCATGTGCAGGAAGGACATATTAAGATAAAAGTTAGGTACCTGCAACAGTAGGTACGTTTATGTTATGGCCGCGCATATAATATGGAAGATAATTGATGAAAAATCGTGACACAGGAAGCCGAGGCCGAATCACCTATGAATACTATTGCTTTTAGTAATATTACTTTTATTATTCATTTTTTGTTTGTTTTTTCACCTATATTCCTGTATATCTTTTTTTTTCATTTTACAGTATGCCACTTAAACCCTAAGGTTGCGCATGGTCATGCTGAAGATTTATTTATTTATTTATTTATTTATTTATTTATTTATTTATTTATTTATTTATTTATTTATTTATTTATTTATTTATTTATTTATTTATTTATTTATTTATACATCTGAAAATACACATATACTCTCCCTACTCGGAGAGCAGAGTTGCAACTGCCATCGAGAGAGGCGCAACGCCTGCCTACTCTTTAGGCAGGAAGGTATAGAAAAAGAACTAGAAAATATGAAGAACGGAAGTAAAGAAGAAATAACAGTAGAATAGAAGAGAAATACAGCCGAAACGAAGCACAGGGTGCAATCGGGATGCAATAGGTACGAGGTGCTCAGGGGTATGCGAAAAGGTGTAATGATTCCAGGTCTTACATTTGGAAATGCGATTGTTTGCTTGAAATCAGGGGTGCAATCAGGACTCGATGGCAACCAAAGGTCAGTGTGACGCCTCACATTGGGCGCCTACGGGAAGACTACTAATGAAGCTTGTGCAGGGTGATATGGCCTGGACAAGTTTTGAAGTAAGGGAGGCTGAGAGTAAAATTGATTTTGAAGAAAGACTGAGGAACATGGAAGGAAGTAAATGGGGTCCGAGAGTGTTCAGATATTTGTACAAGAACAACGTTCACTCCCAATTGACGAAAAGAACTAGGACGCTTACCAGCAAGTACGCTACCGGTATGGTCAGCAACACGGCCACAAAGAACGTCAAACGCACAGTGAGAGAGGCTGAGACAATTTCATGGTTGGCGGCAATGGAAAAGAAACCTGCTATGACTACCTCAAAAGATAAAACGAAATCAGGAAAGGAACAATTTATGATAACTCAAAGGGAAGCTCCTTACTTTTCGAAGCGAGACCAGGTTAGAGCACTGCACGGGCTGCACGGGCCGGGCCGGGACGGGCCGGGCCGGGTAGGGCAGTTTTTTCACGCGCTCGGGCCGGGCTCGGGCACGGCATGTGCTTCTTGACCCGGGCCCGGGCCGGGCTCGGACTTTCGGGTGGTGTGCATGTGACGTGCAGCGAGTTATCCTCGTGCGTCTCGACTCTGAAAAACCTGTTGCCCCGGCGCAGCCGGAAGCAAGCAGTGCTACTCCTGTGTACTCCCCTTTTCTTCTTCCGTCGTATTTGGCGCTGTTTGAACAGAATGTAACAGTCCAGAAAGATCGAAGTCACCTCAAACCAAAGGATGCCATTGTATTCCTTACTTAAATCAATGTAATTAATGCTTTCAGCGCGGTACAAGCGCGTTCGCGACTTGCTGATTCTTCAATGGCGAATTGGTAAAACGATGACTGGTAAGATAAGATAATTCGTCACGCGGCTGAAATATGGCACTGCGTCCATCCATGATTGCACGCATGTTCTTAATCGGTAGCCTAGCAGCAGCGCATTACGCTGCATCATGGAGGAAAGAAAAGCTTTTTTTCTCCATTTACTCGGTCCATGCGCTACGCTCACGACTGGTCGTGGCTGCGCTTCGGTAGCCACCGTAGCTTCGGCTAGAGTGTACTAGAATACGGTTGAGTGGGACGAGCGGCTGGGGCGGCGCATGCTTTGCAGTGATGCGCCCAACGTGGAAAAATACTGTTGCGGCGCTGCGATAGAAGCGGATTGGGCAGCATCAAGGTCGCGCCGTTGTAAACTGCTGGCGATACTGCTCGGCAGGGTCATTCGTACTACTTCGCGCGCTGGTATTTGCGTTCAGACCGTTCAAATGGTGTTCATAATTGCATATGACATGCATTTATGCCTAAGAATAAATTTCTTTCATTCTCTTCTTTATTTCATTTTTTTAATGCCGCTAGGTAATCTTTTTCGGTCTCGGGCCGGGCTCGGGCCGGGCTCGGGCCTAAGGTAAAGGGGTGGCGGGCTGGGCCGGGCGGGTAATGTAGATTATTTCCGGGCCCGGGCCGGGCCCGGGTCTCGCCATAAAACTTTTGGTCGGGCTCGGGTGGGCAGTCAACGTATAAACGGGCCCGGGCCGGGCCCGGGCTGAAAAAATCTGCCCATGCAGTGCTCTAATCAGGATGCCTTAGAACGCGCAGTTATAAAGCGAGATACAGCAAGGACGAAGACGCATGTGCTTGCTGCGGTAAAGCTAGGGAAACGATGGAAGATGCTTTATTAAAATGTGAAGATATCTACCCAGCTGCCAGTTTAGGTTCCTCTGGCCTCATTGGAGCCCTTACTCTCAGGGAAAGCAGGGGGAAAGTAAACATGTCTGCAATAGAGTTTAGTAAGAGGCGATTGGAGGTTTGGTGGCAGAAAAGCAGGGTGACCACAAAGAACGGTGGCATACAAAAACAGTAATGGTTCAAAAAGTTTGATGCTGGGAATTCTTTGTATCTGGGTGTTTTCGCAAAATTATAGGTAGGACATTAGGCAAAATAATAAAAAGAGCTTGGTGGCGCAACCCACCACCCCGTTTCAAAGGGGACACTCACAGCATCCATTTCTTCAAGCATAGCGTGAGGTCTTCCAATGAGGAAGACCAAATATAAATATGAGAAAAGCCGAATGAATACAGCAGTATGAAGGTAAAGGATTGTTTTAGTAGAGACCAGTGGCTGAGTCCAGTTAAGTAAGAGAAGGAAGAAAAACTGAGTTTTTTCACTTCACCACAGGGAGGCGCAATTACCACAATTGAAGCCAGGACATTGCGTGTGTCCACCCGTTACAAAGGGGCTGGCCGCTACTACAGCATCATCATCATCATTATGGCTCTCCTTTCTTTTACTTTTCAAAAGAAGATAGCTCGCTCAAACTTACAAATTTTCACGCTGACAAAAAGCGCACGACAGCTCTAAGGCTTGCTGCGCATTACATTTCGCCGGCTATCGCGTCACGACTTCATATTATGGCTGAAACCATTATTTTTTTCTCCATGCTGGTGGGTGATATCAAATTAAATTATTGTATTTATCTTATCCATCTGGCAACTATCTGGCAAGTCGTCATTTTGTTTGGGCTAAACCTAAGAAATGAGTTAAATAGTACTTAAATTCTTGTGCATCACGCGCCACAACCACGATATGATTATGAGGCACACCGTATCGGGGACTCCGTAATTATTGCGACAACCTGGGGTTCTTTAACATGCACCTAAAGCATGGTACACGGGTGTTTTTGCATTTCGCTTCTATTAAACATACGACTGCCGCAGCGCAATGCCAAAGCCACTACGCCACCATGGTGGGTAAGAGATGAGCTAGTGCTTGATTATGAGTGAATAATTTGAAACCTTGCCCTTCTCAACACGATTGGAAAATAACAGACAAAACCACCGCGAGGGGTATTTTAGGCGGGCATAGGGCTATTATATTGAACCTTGAGAACGCATAAAAATCGTACGCAACAACCTGCAGCTGTCAGTGAGATAACGGCCACGTCTTTCGGGTACAGTACAGCGCTGTTCCTAAACGTGAAGAATCAGTGCACTGTTTGAACGCCAGGCTAAAATTAGAACGAACGGGAATAAAATCAGATGGAATGGGATTTATCAAGCCATTGTTCACAAATTCTCATACGTTTTAATGTAGAAAGGGCACTTCTTTTTCATTAGGCCAGTCAGACATTTAGTTCTTGTATCATATCCAGGGAATAAAGCTCTGAAATGTGCCGCTACACCAAGGAAGACTCGCACTGTGTGCACGTCGTTGGTTTACAGCAGCCGACATATGCGTTGAACCAACTCCTCTTTCATAATTTTGATGCAGCCGTCAAACACTCTCCCTCTGAATACCAAGTTACTAATTTTCCCTTGTGTTTCTCTTTACATTTGCCTTGCTAAAAGCCGTGCATACTCTCTCCCTCTGAATACCAAGTTACTAATTTTCCCTTGTGTTTCTCTTTACATTTGCCTTGCTAAAAGCCGTGCATACTCTCGTGAAGTGTTTGTCATAATCTTCCTTCTATCGTGAATGGACCGTTGTGTCGTGTATATACTGACAACAAAAAAAATGACCGAAGGATTTTTTGAATATTTCATTCATTATTATTTTTTTGAAACCTCACTCCACAGTTCTTTCAAGAAAAGGAAGCTTATTTGTAACGTTCTTAGACACTGAAATCTGTCACAAAAACAGTGCATTCCTGCGTTTTTTCTGTGAGCGGCAACAGCCAATAGCTTTTGCACCGGTCAATCCTTGAAAACTATATATATGTATTCACCTGCTTCATCAATTATCTTGTCAACATGAGGCTGGAAAATGGAGAAATGTTCCTTTTGTTGTCGACTACCACATATTTTGTAAACATTGTTGTGGCCGACGCGAAAGCCGTTGTCGATGGCCTGATTATCAGCATGGACGTCTAATGTTTTCGAAAGACCTTCTCGTAGCCATCTGTTTCTCACTTTTCCTAATGTATGATTTTATTCTAACCGGAGTCCCCTCTCAAAGGAACAACTGCACTTTGGTGGGAATAGTTGTGAGCGGATACCCTCAATGCAAAGAAGTTCGAGGTACAAAGATGGTATAACGCTTCGTCCCCGTTCTGTAGTAGGCAGATAAGGCACAGCATTCTTAAGCACATTTCCCAGTTTGTTTTTCCCGAAAAACATCATGCTGATGCGTTTCATTGACTAAAGTGCATACAGCACGTCTTCTAGGTAATGCGGGGTGCTTGCTTGTACTTTATTTCGCTCCTCTTGGATTAATTCATGACACGTGCCCCACGTAACTTCTGGCAAAATCTTAGAATACGAAAGTGCCACGTAGCTTGATAAAATCAAGGTAATGTTTGCCGTCGCTTACCTCAAGTGAGACTATTTCTTTTATTTCGCCTAACTACTTATATAGGTATTATTTAATCAAATTCACCAATTGCATAACTCATTACGATCACTTAACAATAATGGTGATTATTCGAGTACCACGCAACTTTTTTGTGCTTCGTGGCCTTTCTCTCAGGCTACGAAAAAAACTTTAGGTAGCGCGTATTAAGCAACAAAATGCTGGATCGGGAATTTTTCACGATGATATACAATTTTCTCATTGGCACTTTTGTTCTGAATACAATATTTGAGCAGTTGAATATTGAATAATAATTAAATATATAATCAGGCTATAAATGCAAGAAATATTGCCTGACTTGCTCCAAACGGCGGCAAACAGCATTACCTTAGTTCTGTACAGCTACGTGGTACCTACAGATGTTTGTACTTTGGCAGAAGTTTCGTGGGACACGTGGGATATCGCCAAAATATCACCAGCACAAGCGCTGCTGCAGCAAGAAGTTAGCAAGAAAGGTGCTAAAGCTTTTCAGCATGCACCGCAACCGATGCAACCCTCCGCCAATTGCGCAAGCAATGCCTCTAAAAACAATTTTATGACAATAACTACATGTGCTCACACTGTCCTCGAATGACTACTCACAGCTGCAGAGCTGTCCCCGCTGATGAATTGTCTACCACATGGGGTGCTTGCGTGGACAGAGGCACGGTCATAGTGTCACCTCATAATTAAAATTTCTTAGGTATTTTACCGCGCAGAAGCCGTCACGGCTGTAATGTTGCAGCCTTCTTTTCTCGCCATCGTTTCAAGCAATGGAGTCGAATCATATCTAGCGCGTGGCTCTGTGACCGTCATTACGACCACGATGTCTGTTACACCGGCAGCAGATTGCCATCCGCCATTTTTATAGTTGTTGTTCCAGGTTTTTTGGCATTTTGTTTTTCGGGTGCATCTTCAAATTCCACTCTGGTCATTTTAACTTCATTAGTGCATGGCTATAATACCTTCCTAGTCAACACTAGTATTTTAATTCATGAGGCATAGTCGTCGGTTTGCGTTATATCAGATAACTATACTATTATTTCCAACGTAGGACATGTCAGCTTCATCATCATCATCATAGCCGTCAGCCCATTTTTATGTTCACTGCAGGACGAATTCCTCTCCCAGCGACCTCCAATTACCCCTATCTTGCGCTAGCTGATGCCAACTTGCACTTGCAAATTTCCTAATTTCATCACCCCCCCCCCCCCTAATTTTCTGCAGTCCTCACCTGTGC